>NC_034600.1:71943233-71956585 GCF_900095145.1 Mus pahari | reverse complement strand
GAGCTTGGCCTGAGCTTGGCCTGAGCTTGGCCTGAGCTTGGCCTGAGCTTGGCCTGAGCTTGGCCTGAGCTTGGCCTGAGCTTGGCAATGCAGGATGGTTACAGAACGGAAGAGAAGGATGCATTTTAAGCTGTGGAGGGAGAAGATTTAAATATGCACATATGCAAAGTCCTTCATACACTTCTCCCTCGACTATGAATTGTTAAGATTATGGGAAATAGTATAATTAGTGAAAACATGGAGAAAACCTCATGGGACTGGGCCAGGGTGGGACATCTTACTCGTAGAGTCTGTATGATCAATTTTTTTTTTTTTTTTTTTTTTTTATTATTCCAGGTATAAGATGAGGCTTCAAAGCCAATACAAATCCAAGAATCTATGAGCCAAGTTGATCTCTGTTGTTTGTATGAAAGAGTCTTTGTTATTAATTACTTGAAAGAAGGTCTTTACGTTTTGGTCTTAGATTCTCTTGAAAGTTGTCTCTGTTGTTGATATTGACTCAGATGTTCGCCACTGTCAATCAAAGAGTCTTTGGAAAAATATTTCTCAGATATTGGAGAAGGCGTGGTGTTTAAGCTCTCTTGTCACACAGTAGCTTGGTTGACACTTTAGCTGTTGAAGCACAGTGAACTGGGTGAGCTAACCAGCCGCCTTCGGCCACTTCAGACCAAATACAGTTTCGAGAAAAAAAAACAAAACAAAAACAAAAACAAAAAAACCAGTATGGAGATAAAAACAGAGGGAGAAACATCATAAGTACATCATGAAACTTTTGAGTGTGATTCCAAATCTAATTTTTCCATGAAGAAAATAAAACTGGGAGTACTCAAAAGACTGAAGATGGTGATGAACAAGGCGGGGATGCAAGGGAGCTGGGGCCAATGGCCAGTCTCTAGAGAGACTAGGGAGCAACAGTGACCTCTGGGCTGTAGCAGTGTTGCAAATCAACCCAGAGTTGTGCTCTTTGTGGGCTGGGAGATCCTTGGAATGAGTAAACTTTAGCATTGAGTAGAAGGTACATTTTCTTGTTTTTCACTTTTGAAAGAATCTGATGGGGAGGGGGGCAGCTTTGTGTTTATATGAAACATGTAAGTTCTACAAGGCAGGAGTAGGCTGTACTTGTTAGTTACTTACTTGGTATTCAAAAGCCCTTCATTATTCATATTTCTATTTTGTTGTTGTTATCATTCATACTAAGATCTTGCAACCATTTAGAAACGTCAGTGACCCTGATTATTAAGTGAAAGGACGTGCCAAGTGCCATACGAATGCAGGTCATGGTTTTATTAAAGTTGCATCTAACATTGATGCTGTTGACCTTGGTCACTTTCAACTCCTGTTGCCTAGAAGTCAGGAACCCTATGTGAATTTCAACACTGTTCTTCACAGTGGAAGACTTTGTATTTTTAAGACAGTAGTAATTCAGGAGGAAGCTCTGTTTTTCTAATGTAGACTTCGTCTCTCAGTGCTACCCTGAGTGCCACACCACATGTTGCATTTAGACAGCCAACCATTGTAGCCTTTGATAGTCAACAAAGAGAGCGTTTTAATAGTCTTGGCATCTGTCTTTGCTGGGACAAGAACTGTGCAGCACTCTGGCAGGCATTCAGGATTTGGAGGAAATCTGCCAGTGAGGCCTCACCCTCCTGTAATACACATGTAGCTTGTTCTTCTAAAGCCTGGCTGGTAATCTCTGGAAAGAAGCCTATCTAATCAGCCATCCCGCAACTGCTTCGTTTCCTGTGCTATCTCGAACTGACATGTTAATGGATGAGGCAAAGCAGCCACCTCTTCCTGAGAGTCACAGAGGTGATGAGAGCTTATCAACAGCCTGTGTAGGTGACATGTTGCATGCGTAAGTGACATGTTGCTCAGCCAAGAGCCACAGGACAGACAGCAGAGGCTGCAATAGTTACAAGTTAAAATGCTGGTTTCAATGCTAGGTTCCAAAGGTGGTTCTTTAGTATTTGTTTAAAGAACTTTAAAAGTTTAGTTAAAGTTCCAATAGTATACATGCGTATATATAATTATACATACATACATACATACATACATACATACATACATATATACACACTAGGAGGATATTTAGAAGGTAGATATAACTGTGTTCTATCATCTGTCTATCTATCTATCTATCTATCTATCTATCTATCTATCTATCTATCTATCTACATTTCTATGTATGTATGTATGTATATATGTATATATGTATATATGTATGTATGTATGTATGTATGTATGTATGTATGTATCTATGTATCTATCTATCTATCTATCTATCTATCTATCTATCTATCTATCTATCTATCTATCTATCTATCTACAGGGCCTTTACAATTTTTATTTATCCTAACTTATAATAATAAATTTGTTTCTTTTTATGTAATCATCTATATTTATTCTTTAGAGCCAAACCAATCAGCTAGTACTTAAGATTCTGAGGTTAACTGGGTATGGTAGCTCATGATTTTCATCCTCAAATTGGGATACTGGGGCAGGAGAATTGCTTAGGTCCATGGCTATAGCCTAGAGTATACTTTGGGTTCCAGGTCAGCCTAAGCTAAGAGTGAGCCCTGTTTCAAGAAAGAAAAGATAAAAACAAAACAACATCCTACTGGCAGCTACATTATAAAGAAATCACATTCCTTATAAGGGTTACTGAAAAAGGGAGAGATCTTGGGCAGTTCTGGTTCCTGAATACATTTGCTAAAATTTCACAGTAACCTCTTTGCAAACTGGACTGTCTGCTGACCTCAAAGAGATGTGGAAGAATGTTAGACCAGAGGAATGTCAGCTCGGCTGATTCATTAAGGCAAGCTCCCCTAGCTCTTTTCAGACTTGAAAAACCATTTTAATAGTTTCAATGATAACAAGACCATACTTTGGTATTACTTATATTTATTTTTTGAGTAAAATTTCTTTCCTTTTGGAAGAATTTTGAGGTTCTTGGGGTCTATCTTCGTTGGGCTTACTATTGTTGTGATGAAAACCATGACCTGAAGAATGTTGGAGAGGAAAGGGCTTATTTGGTTTATCCTTTCACATGATAGTCCACCATGGATGGAAGTCAAGGCAGGAATCCAAACAGGGCAGGAGGTGATGCAGAGGCCATGGAGGGGTGCTGTTTACTGTCTTGCTCCTCATGGCTTGTTCAGCCTGCTTTCTTGTAACACCCAGGACTACCAGCCCAGGGATGGCACCATTCACAATGGACTGGGCCCTTCCTCATCAATCGCTAATTAATAAAACACCCTAAAGGGTTGCCTACAATCCAGTCTTGTAGAGGTATTTTCTCAATTGAAGCTCCTTCTCTGATGACTGTAGCTTGTGTCATAAAACTAGTTATGACATAGAACTAGTCAGCACAGGATTGATACTTGCTGTTCACTTTAAAAACTGTTTCAAAAGAGAAGTTCATCTTCAGACATGCTTGGTTTACGTTCATGCTCATTCCTCTCTCCTGCCTCCCGTCTCTTCTGACGAGTCTCCCTCTTGAAAGACATGTCTCCCTTCTGCTTTCACGGCACACATATAGCACGAGTCATGCACACACATATTTACATCTAGAGTCTGCACATGAGGGAAATAAAGCACGTTGTTTGTCTTTCTTTCCTTCCCTTTGCCTTCTTTTGTTTCCCCTCTCCCATTTTCCTGGCTTATTTTGAGTAACATAGTCTCCATGCATTTTCCTACAAATAATATGAATAATATACACATATATTCATATGTGTATATTATTCATATATATGAACATATATATGAATATATATGTATATATTACTCATATATATATATACACATATATACATATATGTACACAGACACATACACTCACATACACCTTGCCTTGTACCTTCTACCCTCACTGTCTTTCAAACACTGACCTCTATTTTCTTTAAGTGCAGCCACATATACCTCCCCCCTTGTCTCTTTTTCAAATTCATAGCCTCATTTTCCTGTCATACACACACACACATAAACACACATACAAACACACACATACTGAAGGAAAATAAAATTTAAAATGAAAGGCCTGTGATTCATGTAATTTATGTCAAATAAGTTCAGAGAAAAAGTTGTGGGCTTAGAAGCCTGAGGCAGAGAACAAGGTGGGACAGGCCTAGGCACGCCCAGGCAGGCTTTTGTTTAAAACATTCCTGACATAGTTTCGAGTCATATGTTAACCAGGTGTTCTGCTAGCTTACATGTACCACTCTGCAAATGTGTTGGCATTTAAACGGACCAATCTTCTGTAACTGTGCCAATTCTCCCGAGCCCCTCCCCCTATAAAAACCCCTAGCTTTAGAGCCACGTGGTCAATTTCTTGTTCTCCTGTGTGAGATACCAATTGGCCCGGAGCTCCGCCATTAAACTACCTCATGTTTTTACATCAAGATGGTTTATTCGTGGTTTTNGGGCGTCGCCTTCTCGAGACTAAAGTGGGGAAGGCTCCCCACGAAAGTCTTACAATACACACACATACAAACACACATACACACACACACACACACACACACACACACACATACACACACACACACATTCCTGCACCTAGTCTCTGGGATCACTAAGCAGAAAGATTGTAAGAGCCAGTGGAATAAAGAACAGGGAGTTTTCTGTAAAAGTGTGTCTCCTAGAAACGTCAGACATCATATTCCCGAAGCCCTGAAAACATATGTTTGGTACTGGAAAACTACTTGGTGTTCTCTTCCCTGGGGAGGACAATGCTGTTCTCGGTGCTCTTTAGCTGCCTGGGGTCTTTGTGTAGGGCCGAGGCCTCCTGGGTTTTTCCTTATCCATATCTCATGTCTATGATTGCCCTTGTTCAGGTCTTGTTCAAGCACACGTTGGGGAAACTTCATGCGTGTAATGCCTGACATTTCCAGGAGGCCCAGTGCACAGAGAACTGCCTATCCCTCTGGCTCTTGGGATAATTCCACTCAGTGATCCCAGAGCCTTAGGTGCAGGAATCGTATGGTAGATGTGTCAGTTGGGACCGGGCACCACAACTCTGCATTGGGATCAGTTGTGGTTTTCTGTGGTCTCCATCCATTGCAAAAGAGAAGCTTCCTTGCCACGGGGTGAGGACTACGGTAGTCTGTGGGTATAAGAACAAATATTCAGAAAGTAGTTACAGATGATGCTGGTGTAGTAAAGTGGCAGTTGTGGTGCCTTCTGGTATTATGAAAGTCAGTACTTGGAGAGGAAACTTTCGGGTTCGTTGGTCCTGGGTGGGTCTATAACATTTCCCCCTTTACACCACACATCTTCACTTGACTGTTAGGTAACTGTTTTGCCAATCAGTCAGAGAGACGTTTCATGCCACAGAGTCAGATCTTATTCTTATGGTCCTAAAGAGACTTTTTTCTCGCCTTTCTCTTACTTGTGATGTTTATCTCCTCTCAGGGCATGCTGCTATGGGTCATATGGCTTATCTTCTTACTCATTTCCTCACAGTCTCCTGTCTATCTTAAAGTTGGGGTTATATAGTTCACTAGTGGATTCCTAAAAGCCAGGGCCAACATACTTGCATATAGCTGTGAACAGTATGGCTGCGTATGACTGAGCCATCTCCTGATTTCTATATCTTGTCACGTGTGTCTCCCCAGCCGTACCATTTATATGGTCATGAGATGTGTACCTTTGAAATATATAAAAATTACTCTCTTATTTATTGTATTTATGACTTCATCAGAACTTGGGAATACCTTTGTATAGATCATAAAAAATAATCTTTCACCTTATAGCTTTAATTTAACCAAACCTTCATCCTATTTTTTTTTTTATTCTGAACATGAGGATACTAAAATGTTTGCTGTGTCCAAGTGTGCTCTCTTATAAATGTCTTACACAGTTGGTTTATCACTTTGCTTTCATATTCTTATGACATATTTTGCTTTGTGAATTCGTAAGGAGAAAAGAGGTATCGGCCATTGCGGATACTCACAGCTGCTGGCTTCGCCAATCAAAACATGCCCGTCTCTACCCTTTAAGAATTAGAAGCAAGAAAATGGGACCCTAAGGAGCTCACTCTGGTTTTGTGATTGAAGCAGGATTTAGGACTTGGGACAGCAGGAGTGTTGAGATCTGTCTCCAACGGGAGCAAATTCAGAGTTTAAGCTGCATGTCTAATGCCTTTCAGAAGCAATTGCCAGCTCTGCCGTGAGGTTTCTAGAATTCTTCCCCAGTCAGCTTAGCTTGAGGTTGCATCTCAAGCTCTTCCACAAATTCCATGAAAGAAACATTATTCTCTTAACAACCAACCCACCTTGGTAGTGTAGTGTTTTATGCTTGTGATAAGAAACTGCCGGCAGTTGGGCTTGCCCGTTTTCCTCATTCGTTCTGCCTGACAGAATCTCAGCTATGGCACCTTTCTGCAATGTCACCTCTGAGAAACCTCTCCCAGACTGTACCTTTTATTAACTACCCATGACATGCTTTCTGATTTGCATATGAATGCCATTCTTGTTTGTTTGTTTGTTGTTGTTGTTGTGATAAAACACTGACCACAACCAACTTAGGAAGAAAGGGTTAAGTACACCTTACAGGTTAGAGTTCATCACGCAAGGGAGTTTGAGTAGGAAGCCAGGGGCAGGAAGTGAAGCAGAGAGCATGCAGGGGTGTTGTTTAACTGGCTCATTCGCCATGGCTGCTCAGCCTATTCACTTATACGAACCCAGGACCGCATGTCGAGTGGTGGCACCACCCACAGCTACCTGGGTCCTCCTATAATCGTAATCAATTAAGAAAATGCCCCAGGGATGTGTGTACAGGCCAGTGCAGTGGAGGCAGCTCCCCAGTTGAAGTTCCCTCTTCCCACATGACTGTAGTTTGTGTCAAGTTGGCAAAAAAAGATATTGAATCTACCAGTCATCAATCCTATGTTGTTTGTTTACACTCATTAAATAATTTATTTACAAGGCTTAGCATTTTAGACATCTGAGAAACCACAAAAGTGCCATGCTGTAAATTCCCTCTTGAAGGTGAGAGAGGTCAAGGTTATTTCTGGAAGACCTATTCTTGGGCAATTTGTTGTCTGAACGTGGGATGTGCTTAACTTTTCAAGCCCTAGTTTCCACTTCTAAGGAACAGAGACAATTTGTTTCATTGGAAACAAGAAAACTGGGGTCATGCACACCGGATACCTCAGGGGCACGGTGTGTTGGTTGTCTGGTCTCTGTGACTGAATGCCTGACTGATACAACTTACGAGAGGCAGGACTTTGGTTATGGTTTCAGAGGGTTCAGTCTGTGGTTGAACAGAACACTGGAGCAGCACAACAGAGGCCATTTGACCCACGTTGTCCAGAAGGCAGAGAGTGTGAATGTGATAGAAAGGGACCAGGGACCACACACCCCTAAGTGTCACTTCTCAGTGACCTACGTTCTCCAGATGGGTCTAACGCCATCTCCTAACGCCTCCAGACCCTTCCAGAGTCATGCCACCAGCTAGGGACTGTGATGAGAGATAAAGAAGCTTGTGGTGTTGCTGTTGGTGTATTTCCTACTCAAACCATAACACAGAGGAACGGAGGTACAGCTCGACTTCAAGAACTGCTCTGAAAACCCTAGGGCCTAGGCTGTGCACACATGTGTGGATTATTTGTTCCCTCCTCAGTTGCCAAGGCTTTGATCCTTTGTCTAGAGCTGGACCGCTTGGGTGACTCAGCCACTGTTCATTGGCTTTTCCTTGGGATCCACTCTGTTCTTAAATCCCGAGTTTAATTTCCCAGAGAACTATAATCTAAAACATTGAACTCATTGACAGAAGAATTGTAACCAGAGGCTGGGAGGAACAAGAGACAGGGAGCAAAAGGAAAGGTTTGTCACAGATGTTGAATTACAGATAGGAGTAAGACATTCTGGGGTGCCATTGTGTGGTAGTGCAACTATTTATAACAATAACACTAGAAGAAAATACCTTGAAATTTCCCCCAAGAAACAGATAAATGGTTGAGGAGATAGGTGTGTTTACCCAAGCTTGAACATTATGCCATGTATATAAGTACCAAAACTTTATATGGTATGCTATTAATAAATATGATTTTGTGTTTTTATGAATTAATTAAAATAAACTAAAAAACAAACAACAAGGACATAGCAGATTCCCCAAGGAAGAGTTGATCCCATCAGCCAGTTGTGGTTCAGCTTACTCCCACATTCCCGTGGGTCAGGTATATGAGAATCTTGTCAGTGGATGAGACCATTGACTCTTGTCTAATTTGTACTCGGTCAGAGGAGCTGAATCGTATAACATAGCCTCAGGTCACTCTGTGCACTGAGAACAGCCATCCCTTGGGCAGGGATTTGGACATGCCCCTGGGTTATAATCTACCGGAGCTGCCGGTCCGAGTCTGCCGTATGAGTTAGTTTCTAGCCCACCAGAGGTGTGTGTGTGTGTGGGAAATGTTTTCTGAAGTTTTTGTTTTATGACTGTGAAGTACAAGCTCTGCCTGCAGCATGTCATCTCTATTATTATAAGTGAAGATGTGGCGTATTTAAAATAAATATCCAACTTTCATTATTTGGTTCCATTGCCACAGGCATAAACGTGCTTTGCTTGTTTCAACTCCATGGCTTCTTCTCCAGGGACATCTGGGAGCTGTCATACACTCCTGACATCTCTACTCACCTTTGGTAAAAAGGAAAGCCAGCTGCCCCCCCCCCTCCTCCTCCATGCTGTTGACTGTCCTCCAATGCTGGCTATTCCTGAATAGGATGAAAAGCATGCAAAGAAGGATTCCCTCTCCTTAAGGAGACCCAAAGCAAGGACATTGAGTATTTCTCAATTATGTTTGAAATGAATGTTTTGATATTTTGGGAAACGTCAATCAAGGAAATAAACCATGAGAAATTCTGCATAGTTCGTAATTTAGATATATTTAAAGCCAAGGAGTGAAAGAGGCATCTGTGTGATAGTTGTGGAAAAAGATGAAGATAACACCAGCTGTTGTTGTTCAGCACCATTAATTAAAATAAAAACGATGGTGGTCAGCAGTGGGATTTTCAAATTAAAATACCACCATGTGACATATACTCACTCGTGGTAGCTTCTTACGGTAGAGTGATGTGGAAAGCATTGTAAACTGAACATGTAAGGTCATTGAAGTGGAATTCTGTACCCGTGAACATGGTCTTAGGTGGTATGTGCACAAGGGTGGGTGCATCTTCAAGACATTTCTCAGTGTCTGGCATGCAGTAGGTTTGTATACATATGTGAGCTCTGCTTCAATGACTTCTTCATTTTCCTTGCTTTTGAAAAGAATGAAATTGAGATGACACCAACACTAAGATCAATATATACTAATAAGAAAACGGAATATCAAACTACTAAACTGAGAGAAAATAATTGCAATAACGGTACCCCAAGAAGCAGGCTGACCTGAAAGCAGACGTGAACTTAGCTTGGGTTCCACCCCCACCACATGATAGGGAGGACTTACACTGACAGTTTGAGGGGGTGCAGTGAACTCAGGGAAGACGAATGCTGGGTGAGGTGATTTTTGCAAGGTTTGTAGGGGCTATATAAACCCCTTTTCTCAATAGTGTGGAGTCCATGTACCTAGTTTGGATAATTAGGTCAAATTCACTTCTGTAAGAATTAGGTTGCAGGTGGGAGAGAGAAGTAAAGAGAAGTGAGGGCTGGAGGAAGGGACAGAGGAAGAGGAAGAGCTAGAGGGACAGAGAGGGGAAGGGAAAGGGAAGACAAGAGGAGAGAGGAAAGAGAGGACACATATAAGCACGGTCATACATAAATGCATACATACATACATACATACATACACACATACATATATGTATTCATGCATAGAAACATGCATGCATGTTACACACACACACACACACACACACACACACACACACACACACACAAACACACACAAACACACATACTGGGTGGGAGTGCCATTCAGCCAAACCATGGACGACTGTGCTTTTATCTGCTGAGGTCAAATGTTTAGCAAAATACAGTCAGGAAATCCTGCAGCTGCTGTCCAATGAGTCCTTATCCTGTGAGGTGGAGCCTGTTTGCTAAAATCTCCCTTCCCTTGGCGAAGGCCCCACTAAATGCTCATGGATAAATGTGTCTGCAAACCTTTTGCTATGAGCCTCGATGTTTTATCAAGAAGTCACATTTTTTAAAAAAATAATCTATGAAGAATTTCTTCCCCACTAACTTTAGATTCTTAAAGGGCCAAATCTAATTCAGTTGTTCCCCTAACAGTATCTTACTAGCCAACAAAATACACAGTTATATGATTTATCTTTAAATGAATGATAGGCATTGAAATCAGCACACACACACACACACACACACACACACACACACACACACACACACAAATATATGTGCATGTATAATTCTCTATATAATTAAGTTTAGTAAACATTCTGTAAGAATGTATTATTATTATTATTCATAGATGGAAAAAAGACATAAACAAGAAATAGACTTTTTAAGCATTACCTACTTAGAAAATGGGACCTTCAGTATATTGAATGGTAGAATCAGAACTCATCCCTTTTTATTTACCGTTTGACTAGTCCATCTGTACTCTACTTGGTGTGGGAAGTGTTTAATGCCACTATGAAGCTGAGCCCCATAGAAAAGAAGAAATCAGCATGGGCAGGCTAGAGCAATCTACTAGCCAAAGATCACAAAGGATCTGGCTTAGTTCTAAAGCTCAGTGACTTAACTCTTGGCCAGGACTGCACTGCTGGACAAGTAGATACCACTTCCTCTGGCCAATCAGGGTGATCTTAGGTAAGCATAACCCTTCACCCATACTTCAGAATCACATTTTGTTCGTACTGAAAGGAAGTCTGAGAAAATAAGCTATCAGGAGTGGAATAACATTTGAGCCTTGAATTCTGCATCACTAGACTCCAGATTGTGTTAACAAATAACTGAAGTAGTTTAGCAGGTTCCTGCTTTACTTGAAGTACATATACATGTAAGAAAGTTCACACATGCTGACTTCAGGAGACAATGTCACTGGCTTACTTTGGAAAGGACAGAAAAGGTCTCAGGCCAGAAGGACCATTATCATTAATTTGAATTGATATCTTGACTTAATCTTAATGATAATGGAGAATACCAGCATGATTTGAAGTAAAAACCATTTCCTGTCAGGTCTAAATGACCATGGCTGAGAAGGTGGGGAGGAAGGTAACACAGGGCGGGCTTTGTTGTGATTTGATGGACTTCAGAATACTGTCATGTCCTGTAACCATCATCTGGTTCTTTTCCTTAAAGATAAATTTAGGCCACCTAGTGTGATGGTTTGCATATGCTTGGCACAGAGAGTAGCACTATTAAGAGGTGTAACCTCATTAGAGTAGGTGTGTCACTGTGGGTGTGGACTTTAACACCCTTGTGCTAGCTGCCTGGAAGTCAGTATTCTTCTAGAAGCCTTCAAATGAAGATGTAGAATTCTCAGCTCCTCCTACACCATGCTTGCCTGGATCCTGCCATGTTCCTGCCTGGATGATAATGGACTGAACCTCTGAACCTGTAAGCCAGCCTCAATTAAATGTTGTCTTACAAGAGTTGCCTTGTTCACGGTGGCCGTTCACAGCAGTTAAAACCCAACTAAGACACCTAGCATTGGAACTGAAGCAGCAGTGCTCATGTGGATGAGGGTCAGGAGGGTGATCCATGGACCACAGCAGGCAACTCTGAGCAGAACTGTCTCTCCTACTCCTTCTCAAAGACACCAGAACTGCTGTGTCTCTCCCCCAGGATTTTATAGAGGCGAGTCCTCTATTCCCTGCAGGACTCCAGGGTTTGCTTAAAAATCCCACAATACAGTTTCCCATCCAATGAAAAAGAGAGGCAGTATGGCAGAGGCCGGAAAGCATTGACACTGTTTCCAGTAGTAGAGATGTGTGAACAAATGCAGAATGTGGAGAACAGGTAAACACCTGCTTGTGTTTTATCCCACCAGGAACACCATGGGTGGCTAATATGATCATGGAGACATCTTGACCCATGTGTGCAGCTTAGTGAGAGCCCCATTAAAAAAAAAAAGGAAGAAAACAGCAGAAGTGTAGAGTCCATGCAGGTAGAATAGCTTTTATTTAGAGATTCTGGACTTCTAAAAGGATTTTGAAGTATCTGTGTGTAAGAAAATACCTTGGGGATAAGACTGTGCTATAAACACAACATTCACTTATGCATCATGGTGTGCTATATATGGAAGGCAATATCATGCAAAGAGAAAATAATGTTTTTCATGGAGTGGAGTTGCATAATGCGGAATTTTGTGTCTGTTCTGTGATGTTGGGGCTTAACATATTTTGCGTTTTCAGATGACGGATGTTCATCTTCTTACTGAATAATGGCATTGACTTTGTGCTGTCTTCATCATTGGGACTGATGTTGTGGTTATGGGGAAGAACATCTATATTCATGGGAAATAAACATTAAGCTATTCCACAGTGAGGTCTCACAGGCACAACTTGCCGTCAGATTGTTCAGAGGGGAAAAATAGCTCAGGGTAGATAAAGACGCACGGCAAAATATTACATTGGTGAATCTCAGCAGAAAGGAGCCAGGCACACCATGCTACTAATGATAATTCAGCTTTATTAAGGGTTTGGAAATCTTCCAAACAGAAATTTGAGGGAACATGCTCTCAAAGATTTTACCTCTTTAGTTTCCCTCTTCGCCTCCCTCCTTCTCCCCTCCCTCTCCCCCTCCTCCCTCTCTCTCTGCACACATGTGCACATGTGCATGTACCAGCTTGTGTGTGTGTGTGTGTGTGTGTGTGTGTGTGTGTGTGTGTACTCATGCCTCTGTTTATGTGTGGGTGCATGTGTATGGAACCTAGAGGTTTATGCTAGGTAACTTTTTTTTAGCTTATTTCCTCCTTAGTTTTTGAGATATAGTTTCTTACTTCAGCCAGAGCCAGTGAGCTGCCAGTCTCCACTGTTGGTTCTGCCTCAGTGCTGGGACTATAGATGTGTGCCATGCTCACTGGCTTTTATGTGGGGGCTGTCTGAACTCAGTTCATTATGCTTGGAAGGCAAGCCTTTTTTTTTTATTTTCTTTTTTTAAATTTATTATTATTTTCTTTATTTACATTTCAAATGCTATCCCTAAAGTTCCCTATACGCCCCCCCCCGCCCCTGCTCCCCTACTGACCCACTCCCACTACTTGGCCCTGGCCTTCCCCTGTGCTGGGTCAAATAAAGTTTACAAGACCAAAGGGCCTCTCTTCCCAATGATGGCCCATTAGGCCATCTTCAGCTACATATGCAGCTAGAGACACAAGCTCAGGGGGTACTGGTTAGTTCATATTGTTGTTGCACCTACAGGGTTGCAGCCCCCTACAACACCTTGGGTAC
>NC_034600.1:71927127-71943222 GCF_900095145.1 Mus pahari | reverse complement strand
CTCTTGCAAGGCAGGTGTCCTGAAGTCTGGAGCTCTGATCCTCCTTCTGAATCCTGGGGTCAGAGCCCTCCCTGTAGGCCTACTCTCCCTTCGTGATCCAGAGGACCTGTGATCTCAAGGACCTGTGCTGTAGAGAGTCCTCCCGAGTGCTCAACTGTCTCCGCTGAGTTCAAAAGAGAGATGGCAGGGGTTGCCACGACTGGACCTGAACCCCACCTTTGGGCAGGCAGTGTTCCTTTGTTCCTGCTGGTACAAGCCCCTGCTGGATTCTCTGGAATTGATTTTGTTCCACTCACCTGTGATCCCTAGGACCGTGATGCTGAGGATCTGTGGTGTGGAGAGTCCTCTGGAGTGCTCAGCTGCCTCTGCTGGGGTTCAGAAGAGAGATGGCAGGAATGGCCCCGACTGGACAGGAACCCCGTCTCTGAGTAGGCAGTGTTCCTTTGTTCCTGCTGGAACAAGCCCCTGTTGGATTCTCTGGAGTTGATTGTGTTCCACTCACCCGTGATCCCGAGGATCTGTGGTGTGGAGAGTCCCCCGGAGCACTCAGCTGCCTCCGCTGGGGTTCAGAAGATAGATCTGGACAAGTTATTCTTTAGCAGGCACACACCTATCCTTTTGGAGGATCTCACCTCTGAAAGCTTGCATTTCCAAATTCCCTCCAATGTATGGTGGTGGTGTTTAGATGTTGGGTCAGCATGCTTTACCTGGAAACAGCCACAAGATGGCAGTGCTTCTGAGCAGTTCTCTGCTGGGAAGGAAGCTCAACTTCTGACCAAGAAGGCTTCACTGGCAGAGGGGTTAGTTGATTTGATACTGTCTGTACTTATTATTCAAAAGGGTTGGAATGAAAACTTGGAAGGCAGGTTGAAGAAATGGTGATGTGAGCTGTCCTTGTTATAATCCCTCATCTAAGAACAACCAGTTTATCGAAGCAACTGTCCCTTGGAACTCATGAGTGTCTTTCTGTCTGTCTAGCAATAAGGTCGCTGTTCTGTGTCTATCAAGCAGTAGTGATGTCATGCGTTAGTGCAACGACTTCCCCTGACATTTATGTCTGCTTTCTATAGGCCATTAAATTATTTATCGAATTGAAAGTATCCTCTATTATCTCATTATGGTCTAAATTGTAAACACCTGGTAATGAGAAATCTTCCTTTTAAAAATGTATCTACACAGAAGATGGCCTAATCAGCCATCATTGGGAAAAGAGGCCCCTTGGTCTTGTAAACTTTATATGACCCAGCACAGGGGAAGGCCAGGGCCAAGTAGTAGGAGTGGGTGGGTAGGGGAGCAGGGGCAGGGGTGGGGTATAGGGAACTTTCAGGATAGCATTTGAAATGTAAATAAAGAAAATAATAATAAATAAATTTAAAAAATGTATCTACAGAGTTACAGATTTGTGGGCATTTCTGTTACGCTTTGATTAACTCTCAAAAAATCAAGGAAAAATATTCGTTGTTTATAATGATCACATATGTAATATTGGGCATTCACAATCTAAAAGAAAAGTGTATGATTTCAGGGTGTCTGTGACAAAGCAAATCAGAGGCATTTCAGTCCAGAGCCCACTTGAGACAGTGAGTTCCAGGGAAATCTAATAGAAATAGCTCCGTGACTCTGTAGCTATCTTTGGATAAACTTCAAAGTGAGGCTGTAGATCATCGTAAATGTCTGAGAGTTCAGCGCTGGTGAAGCCAACTTGGTGCTCAATAAGCAGTTAGCAGGCAGTAAAGGGACCGTCCCCCGAGTGTGGTCTCTAGTCCATCAATCTGCTTGTAGCCTTGCATCTGGTGTGGGCTGCCAGCGGCCCTTTCCAAGTCTGCATTGCAAGCTTGGTGTTGGGAGAAGCACAGTTTGGGCTATCTTCCCTGGACAGCTTCCTGGTAATTCTTCCCCAAACGATCAGATACCCGGGCAAGTATACTTGAAAGATTATCTTTTTAGAATAGTATGACCTTTGCATTATCCAAGGCTCAGTGAATTACCTTCCACTTAGTGCAACCACAGACTGAATTAACTTCATTTATCAGGTGACCCGAGAGAACAGCTTCTAACTGTGAGAAAATGCAGCGGTGTGCTCGGGAAACCCTGTGCTTGGACTGGTACCTGTAAGCTCAACCAATCAAGATCAGTCGTAGAGGTTAGCTTGTGTCCTGGCCCTTCAAAATCATAAATTGCCTTTTTGTTTCTGGTTTCTTGACAGTCCAGGGCATAATTATAGACTGTGGGTAGTTATTGTGGACCTTGTTGCTTTGCTTATAAACATCAAAGTCTGTATTTTAGGACTTCAAAACCATGATACATTACTGTTTCCAAGACCTGATTATTAAGATTTACATTGATTATAGATGCATATTTTCCCCCAAATTGGAACATATCATATCACCAAGGAAAATAATGATAAGAATTAAAGTTTTTATAAAAATAACAGATTCATTAAAAACATTTCCATTAAAAATTATAATCAGGGAAGAACTGAGACTATGTAGAAATATATTAAGAAAGTTAACTCCTGTCACTAGCACGATGCTACCAATGCTCCTGACATCTGTTCCTTGCTTCTTAGAAAACTGTGAAATCAGATATCATGAGATTCGAGAGTAGCCAGGACATCCCATGTTGCCTTTAAAGTGGCCTCAGTGTCCTGGATGGTTGTAATAATAGCTTGCTGATTACTTTGCATTCAGATATATATATATATATATATATATATATATATATATATATATATGACAACAAGTTAAGTGGACAGTGTTTTTAAAGCCAGAGAGAATGAAATAAGGATAGTGTAAAAACAGTTGCTTTCATTTCAGTGGGCACTATATGCTAAACCCGTGGACTGAGATGAGTTCTGTGTTGGAAACCAGAGAGATTCCAAACTGCCTGTAACTCTGCTTCACCGTGTGAGTCATGGGTCCCCAGGGCTGTCTGTCTCTTTCCCTTCTTAACACGTTTACTGTTCTGTGCTAGTGCATGCTGGGACTTCATGCACCATCTTATGTTTCCTTCTTTCAGTCTTGATGTCTTAGAGGCAAATTGTTGGCGCATTTCCAGTAAGAACAGGCACCACAGAGTGAAACCGTTTGGGTGGTTTTGGGTGACTTGTGTCTATATATATATATTGCCTGACTCACGGCTCTGAGGATACAAGAGCGAACGTAACTTACCGGGGCCCAGAAAAATACGATGGCAAGTTTTTCCACACGGGATTGCCTGCGCATGCGTCTGGATGCCGCAACACTTGCTTTGTATCACAGAGGCCGTGCTGGGTTTTAAAAGGTGCTTTTGGATGGTCAGAATTTAGTCAGAAGTAGGTGTATGAGCAGGAAAAAAGGGGAGGAGATGGTGTGAGGGAAGTTTTGATTGCCAGTTATCTCCATGGACAAAGCTAATGGGGTACCTGGGCTGGAAGCATAGAGAATGAAGTAAAAACCATACAGAATTATTTTGGGGCTCATGTTAAGATGGTCAGGTAAGCTGTGCTGAGCGCTGTGATCCTCTGTCTGTAAGCATCTGTCATCTGAAAAGAGTGTGACTCGGACTTGCTTGATTAGCTAGCAGTTGTGGGACACTCACGGTGTTGCACACTGTCCGCTATATGTGCCTATGCATTAGCAATTTCCTTTCCCAGCCTGTGGAATAAATAAGATCGATGGTCTCTCTTAGGTAGGTACATGGGGGATTTGGGCAATTTACTGAAGGCCTCGCATAGGGAGAACTGGAAGCATGACAGAGTCCAAGCTCACACGCAGGAGACTAGGCTGCCAAAGGCAGGCTCGAACCCAGCACGCTAGCCAGGGCCAATCCCGGAGCAGAGAATTCCCAACGGAGAAGACCGGCAATCTCTGAGTACGCAAGTGGCAGGAAGGACTCAAGGTAGTCACGGAAGTACATGGGACAGATGCAGAAGATGCCCTGTGGTGGCACAGCACCCAGGCTTGATAGAGAAGCAGGAGTTGGCCATTCACCTGTCACTTTCTCAGGTCCTCCACACTCTGCCCCCATGCCCTTTCCTACTTCTCTATGTGGTAAGCTGCTCTCTTAGTGACGTAGGTGAGGACCTACCTAGGCAGAGTCGAAGGAGGATGACATTTTTTTTCTCACCTCAAACACGCAGAATTTGGGTTGCTGCTATGCCTTCAGCAAGCTACATTACTCTACTCGATCTATTTCTCATGATAACTGTTTTTATAATTGCTCTTTCCGGCACTTGCCTTGCTTTTTTATCTGAAGGAGAGACTTCATATTTACCCTAGAATTTTAATGCTTTGAGAAAAGCCTTGAAAGCCAGAAAGAAAATGAAAATGCTGCTTCTTACAGTTTGGGAAGTTGATAGTCTCTGCTTAGGACCATGGGCTTGTGATTTGTGGCTCATTCATCACCCGGGACCACACAACTCCCTTCTTTGCCAAGTTTTGATTTCATGTAATACAGACACAAGAAAAGCGTCTCTCAAGATAAATGTTTACAACAGGAGTTCTTGCTCAGAACACTGAATTATGAATGACAGGAGTTCTTGCTCAGAACATTAAATTATGATGTTCATTTGCATCTCAGTTTATTGAGTTAACATAACTTAGAGAATTGATATCATCATAATAATATTGATGATGACATATCATGGGTCTATAGAGGACTTTCTGCCTTCTTTTTTTGTTTTTTGTTTTTTTTTTTGAGATTATGATTTAATTACAGTGTTTTCCCCTTACATTTCCTCCCTTAAAATCCTTCTCTATATTACACTTCCCTCTCCTTTAAGATTCATGGCCTCTTGTTTTCATTAATTGTTACTGCATACATGTATGTATTTGCATATATGTAGATCGTACTATATATGACCTGTTGAGCCATATATATGTTACTTATATCTATGTTTCGAGGCTGATTGTTGGGCAAGGGACAACCAGTTAGTGTGCTGTACCTGGGGAGGATTACCTCATGCAGAGGGCCATGCAGGAAGAATGACAAATGACTTTAGAACTCATGGCATGTGGCCTATTGGTTAGCGCAGCTGTGACGGGTGTGGCACGGCCCTGAGGACTACGTGACCTGAGGACTTCATGCTGTAATGGAGTTCTGCTCTGCTTTGTTTCCTTAACACCCCTCAATTTTTATTTATTTATTTTTTTTACACTCCATATTTTATATTTTATTCCCCATCCCACTCCAATCCATTCTCTGCCTGTTCTACATCCCATACTTCTCCATGTGGATGTCCCCACTGCCCACCCCACCTGACCTCTAAACTCCCTGGGGCTTCCAGTCTCTTGAGGGTTAGGTGCTTCATCTCTGAATGAACACAGACCTGACAGCCCTCTGCTGTATGTGTGTTGGGGACTTCATATCAGCTGGTGTATGCTGCCTGGTTGGTGTTCAGGTATCTGAGAGATCTCAGGGGTCCAAATTAATTGAGACTGCTGGTCCTCCTGCAGGGTTGCCCTTCTCCTCAGCTTCTTTCAGCCTTTCCCTTATACAACAACAGGGGTCAGCTGCTTCTGTCCACTGATTGGGTGCAAATATCTGCATCTGACTCTTTCAGCTGCTTGTTGGATCTTTCAGAGGGCAGTCATGATAGGTCCCTTTTCATAATTGCTCCATAGCCTCAGTAATAGTGTCAGACCTGGGGCTCTCCCTTTGAGGTGGATCTCACTTTGGGCCTGTCGCTGGACCTTCTTTTCCTAGGCTCCACTCCATTTCCATCTCTGTAATTCTTTCAGACAGGAACAATTATGGGTCATATTTTTGACTGTGAGATTCCATCTCTCACTTGATGCCCTGTCTTCCTGCTGGAGGTAGGCTCTATAAGTTCCCTCTCCCTACTGTTGGGCATTTCATCTAAGGTCCCTCACTTTGTATCCTAAGAGTCTCTCACCTCCCAGGTCTCTGGTGCATTCTGGAGGGTCCCCACAACCTCCTATCTCTGGAGGCTGCCTGTTTCCGCTCTTTCTGCTGGCCCTCAGGGCTTCAGTCCTTTTCCCTCACCCTTACCAGATCAGGTTCCCCTCTCACCTCCACTCCCTCATGAACACTTTACCTCCCCGGTCCCTCCCTCCGTCCTCACTTGTGATAGCTTTCTTCTCTCTTTTCTTCTCTCTCCAAAGTGGGACTGAAGTGGGCACTTCAGTGTGTTGACCTTTTTGAGTTCTGTGGACTGTATCTTGGGTATTCTGTATATATATATATATATATATATATATATATATATATATTTGGCTAATACCCACTTATTAGTGAGTGCATACTATGCATGTCCTTTTAGGTCTGAGTTACCTCACTCAGGATGATATTTTCTAGTTCCACCCATTTGCCTGCAAAACTCAGGATGTCCTTGTTTTTAATAGCTGAGTAATACTCCATTGTGTAAATGAACCACATTTTCTGTATCCATTCTTCTGTTGTGGGGCATCTAGGTTGTTTCCAGCTTCTGGCTATTACAAATAAGGCCAATATGAACATAGTGGAACATGTGTCCCTGTGGCATGGTGGGACATCTTTTGGGTATATTCCCAAGAGTGGTATTTCTGGGTCTTCAGGTAGATCTATTTCTAATTTTCTGAGGAACCTCCAGATTGATTTCCAGAGTGGTTGTACCAGTTTGCCATCCCACCATCAATGGAGGAGTGTTCCTCTTTGTCCACATCCTCTCCAACATGTGTTGCCACCTGAGGTTTTGATCTTAGCCATTCTTACTAGAATAAGGTGGAATCTCAGGGTTGTTTTGACTTGCATTTCTCTGATCACTAAGGACTTTGAACATTTCTTTAGTTGTTTCTCAGCCATTCGAGATTTCTCAGTTGTGAATTCTCAGTTTAGTTCTATACTCCATTTTCTGATTGGGTTGTTTGGTTTTTTGGTGATTAACTTCTTGAGTTCTTCATATATTTTGGATATTAGCTCTCTATTGGATGTGGGGTTAGTGAAGATTTTTTCCCCAATTTGTATGTTGACGATTTGTCTTATAGACTATGTCCTTTGTCTTACAGAAGTTTTCCAGTTTCATGATGTCCCATTTATCAATTCTTGATCTTAGAGCATAAGCCATTGGAGTTCTGTTTAGGACATTTCCCCATGTTCCAACGAGTTCAAGGCTCTTTCCCACTTTCTCTTCACATCCCTCTTAATCTAAGAATTGTATGAAACTCTAAGAGGCTTCCAGCCCCTCACTGGGCAGTATCTCTGAAACTCACAACATCAACATCATCATCATCATCATCATCATCAACAACAACAACAACAACAATAATAATAATAAATAACAATGCTTGATCTCTTTTAGGCATTGCTGCTGGAGCAGATTAATGATTAATCATCCCTATAGGAAAAACTTAGAGACGTAGATTGTCAGCAGTGACCACCACCCTTAGAAAGCATTTGGAAAAATAAAATTGTTGGTGAAGCTAGGTTAAGATGTTTTTGCTACTGACTCTGATATAGAAAACCTGAGGGAACATTTTGAAGTTCAGAAAGGCACAGTCTTATTATTTAAGCTAGGGACTTTTTTTTATATTATTTTATTTTTTATTAGATATTTTCTTCTTTTTCATTTCAAATGCTATCCCCAATGCCCCCTATACCACCCCCCTGCCCTACTCTCCAATCCACCCACTATCGCTTCCTGGCCCTGGCATTCCCCTGTACTGGGGCATATGATCTTTGCAAGACCAAGGGCCTCTCCTCCCATTGATGGCAGACTAGGCCATCCTCTTCTACACATACAGCTAGGGACTTTTATGGTCAGGGAACAAGAACAATGGCAGCACTGGCTGACATGATTCTCACTGAGGCTGGACTGGGGATGATTGATTTCTTATACCCTGTTTTGCCTTCAGCTTCCTGATATGATTTAATACAAATTGCTAATGACTAGATATTCATTTTGAGGATTTAACATAGATATAAATGTTTCTTATATAAAAGTTTATGTTTGTGGTCCTTTTAAGATTCTTATAAGTTTACTTTAAAAGATAAATAATAAAATAATTACTCCTTTCTTTGTAGCCGCAAACTCCTGCCTGCCAGTAAAAGAAACTGACTGAGAAAACTGCCTTGCTTGCTCAGGCTTTGCTAATCTGTAACACGTTGTTTAGTTCTTAATGTACACGGGTTCTTGGGAATAATTTGTTTCCTTTATCTATACTACAAAATTGTTATTTCTTGTAAAGGTATTAGGGAACATACTTTTTTCATAGTCATTTACTAGAAGAAAACTAAAACATAGTCATATTGTAGTTTTATATTGGTTGAAAGATTTTTCTGAGATATATAAATGGGAGAAAAAAATAAAGTTGCTGGAACATTGCTCCTTCCACCCATCAACTATGTGTATATATATGCATATATATGTATATATATATGTAATATGTATATATGTACAAATGCACATCTGTACCTATGTATATGTGTCTATATGTTTATATGTATAAATAATATATACATGTATATATGTGTATGTGTGAAATTCTTGGAGCCTGCTTGTTAGAGCTTTGCTCCAGCATCCAATGTGTGAATATATATGTGTCTGTCTGTCTATATATTTGTATGTGTGAAATTTCTGGAGCTTCTCTTTACCTTAACCATCCCCTTCCTTTGTGTGTGTGTGTGTGTGTGTGTGTGTGTGTGTGTGTGAACTTTATCTCTTTCCTTTTCTTTCTTGCTGGCTCTTAAGAGTTAAAACAGTTCAGAATTTTTTACTGGCCACAGAGAGTGCTAGCCAAGTAAATTAAACTTTGTTCCCTCAAAGAAAAGTCTGCTGAATAATTTCTCTAATCACTGGCTGCTATAGGTAGCAGCCCTCATCAGTATCTGGACCAGCCCCTGCCAGCTGCTCTCAGCCCCGACCCTCATTGGCTTTCTGCCTTGGTTTACCCTGTAGGTCCAAAGCTGGTCTTTGGTGAGCTCTCCCACTCCCAGATGTACTTAGTTGCCTGGAGTTCTTGGTGTAAGGTTGATGCCTCATGAGCTTTTCTGTCTAGTCTGGCATGTTAGCTGCTCGGATCCTTATTCAGTTCATGTTTGAGTGGTCATGCAGGTAAGACTTAGCAGGTATAGCTTCTGATGTCACTAAGAGACCTCATAGCAAACTCCCTGATTCTCTGGCACTTATTCCCTTTCAGCTCACTCTTCTACAATGTTTGCTAAGTCTCAGATACAAGAGTTTTGTGTAGATGAATCCAGTGTGAAAGGGCTCCACAATTCTGCTTGGTTTGTGGTTTTCTGTAGTGGTCACCCTCTGTTACAAAGAGAAATTTTCTTGATAGTGATAAAGACTAAACTTATTATGGGTGTGAGGAAAAATGTTTACAGATTGCTGTTAGGGATTATATTGGTTTAGTAAATCAGTAGGTGTAGATTCTTTTCCAACAATACTTTCACTGGCACTGAATAATTATCCAGGTTTTCAGTACTAAGCATGGTATCCTTCTTGTTGAGTGGGTCTTAAGTCCAATTAGAAATCTGTTTTATTTATTTATTTATTTTTGACTCTAACTCATTGGAAACTATCAAGAGAAAACAGGAAGCCCAATAATGAAAATACACTGGACAGAAATTTCTGTATTCTGATAGAATCAAATCTCTAAGACAACAGGAAGTATCAAATGGTAAGATGAAAAGGAGTTACTATTCATTAAGCATATATAAGTAATTAGTCTTGTACCAGTAACCTGTTTGCAAGATAGATTGATGCAATAGTGGCACAAATGCTACGGGGTAATCAACCACTCTCTGATTGGATTGAAGGCCCAAGCCATGTCTTGGCTCTCACATTATTTCTAATGTGTACCATGCAATTAAACCCACAATAGTTGTACTATACTGAGCATGTGTAGACAATTTTTATTTCCTAAGGAATATAGTATAATATTGCATAACCGTTTACATAGCATTTACATTGTATCACTTATGAGAAATAGTCTAGAGACTATTAAGTACACAAGACTGCATAGATTATATGAAAATGTCACCCTTTTATATAAGAGAGTCACGCATCTTTGGATTTTGGTATCCATGGGTGGTGTCTTAGACAAAATGTCTCTGGAGACTGAGGAGCAACTATAAGTGTTGCAGCCCTGAAGGGAAAGGTTTCCCTACAGAAGTGTTACAACTGTGCTCCCACTGTTGCAGGGGACTTCCCCAATGCAAGTGTAACAGTAACATTTCCCCATCCAAAGTGTTATAGCTGTGTTCCACAGGAGTATTGTTTCCCCAGCAGAAAGTGGTACAGCTCTGCTCCTGGCAATTTGAAGACAAAATGTGCTACAAAGTCATACCCCACAATAAGCCTCACATAAGAGATTTATTGAGAGGGAAAAGTCCTAGGAGGGTGACTGCCTCTGCTTGGGTGAGAATCAGCAGGGAACTAGGCAGAAGGCAAGAAATCCTATATGGATTTCTTGGGGTTGGAGCTTTCCAGGGTGTTCTGGGATTGGAGAGATTTCAATTCTTGAGCTTGGGCAGGCTCAGGGATTGATGAAATTCTTTTTCTTGTCCCTGGTCTTGGGCTTGGGGTCAAGTCTAGGCCAGCTTGTTTTTTCCTTGGTCCTGGTCTTGGGGTCAAGTCTGGGTCAGGGTTTTCTTTTCTACTTTGCCATTTTATCCTATAGCAACTATCATGTAGAAATAACTGGGTGAGATCAGGAAAAGTCAAATGCTGGAAACAGGAGCGGGAGTCACAGAGCTCAGATGCCCACTTATCATCTTCGCCACTTATCTAGAGCTGGTGTTGTGGTCATACAAGGAGCGCTAGAGCATCAGATAATACAGTACCATATGGGCTACCTTTCTGCATCCATACTTTCCTCTCTGAGTAACAGCCACTCCTCATTGTAATGCTTTCCCATCTGATAGGATGAAGCTCATTTGATTTTTCTCCCATTGGCAGAGCTTCACCAAAGAGGAGGAGTCTTTCTTCGGACAGAAAGCAAGACATTTAGAATGTTTCCTGCTTTGTCCACTCCCACAAAGTGTTTTCATTTTTTTTTAATTGTTTTCTGTTACGTCAGAAGTAGAATGTAATATAACTTAACACTGGCAATGTTGATGGCATCACAGAGGAAGATAGGGAGACAGAAGTTACTTCAAGAGCACAACGTAAAAGGAAGAGTGAGAGAACTGAGTTAAAGGTAGACAGGACTTCTGTGTTTGGAACCTCGTTTGCACGTGAAAAATATTTGCTGGCAAATTCTGTATTAATAAATTGGAATATCTGTTTTTCCTTACAGAGCCCCGTTCCTCTTCTAAGTGAGGCTGATAGTCTTGTAAGACTTTCTAAAAAGCATATTGAATTGCAAACATTAGGGACTCTTAATAACATTAGTCATAGTTATCGCTTCATTTTGAGCCATTGCATTGTGCTCCGCAGAGTGGAAGCTCTTCGGTGTGATGTCATCACTGACGCAGCATAGCGTACAGCTGTCTGAGGTTTGGCGTTTTAGCAGGCGCAGATGATGTGCTCATAGTTCCGTTTCACAGAAAAGGGTGTCGGGTTGATCAGATTTCCCACTGAGGTCTTTGAAAGTTATTATTCCAATTACCAGTCAATATTAGTTATGCAAATATGTCCTCTCCAGTGCCCTAAATGCCCTACCATCCTGTGCGCCCTGCTCCCTATCTTTCTTTATCTCTGGTGGCCCCTATTCTGTCTAAAGGTTCACATTTTGGTCTCTATAACCAAGAAAGGAGATGCTATATTTGTGTTTTGGTCTCTGACATGTTTCACTCAACACTATGTTCTCAAGTTGCCTCCACGTTGCTGTAAATGATTTAAATCTATTCCACTCCATGAGTATGTTACACTTTAAAACCTTTTATCTGCTACAGGGAATCTGAATGGGCCCCGTAGTTTACTTATTATAAACAGCACTATAATAAATATGTGAGAGAATGCATCATTTTAGCGTCAGAGTTTTTTGTATGCTGATTCTATACCTAGTAGTGGGTTTGGTGGATCTAACAGTAGTTCCCAGGTTTTTCTATAGTGGGCACACTAATTTACATTTCTACCAATAGTGTCACCAAGATCCTTACCGCTTTTGACTTAGCTGACTGTTTAGTGCTCTCTTTTTTCCCTATTTCCCCCCACCAGTCAAAGAGTACCATATATTCCAACTCTGGTGAAATTCTATTTAGTGAAGACAAAGGGAATAATTAACAGTCTCCGCAGTCGAGCTGTCAAGTGTGCTTGGGTCTCTGGAGGGACGGGTGTCACACACTGAGACTTTGCACATTTCCCTACTTCCTGTTAGCCTCAGTGTACCTTATAGCTAGATCTAGATTATTAATATTTAGTATCAAGGATTAAGAAACATTGTTATGCTAGAAATTATGCGGATAGAATAAAGATGTCCCTTAAATGTAAAATAATTGAAAGAAGCATTTCAGTGGGTGCCTTGGATCAGGGTTTCTTGTACTCATCATTAGCCTTGAGATGGCTAGACCAGTATGTGTGTGTGTGTGTGTGTGTGTGTGTGTGTGTGTACGTGCATGTGAACACACATGTGAGCTTGCACAATTTCTTGAATGCATTGGTTGAGAAAGTACCTGAGCATTGAAGTTGCAACATTTATGCAGGCCCTTGGTCTTAGAGGTGTAAGTTATGAATGATTGATATCTGAGGATGAGCATGTGTACTGCTTAGTTTTATGGCAACTAGACACAAAATATTCTGAGAGGGTGGAACCTCAGTTTAAAAATGCCTCAATAAGCTCCTGCTGCAGGCAAACATGTAGGGCATTTTTTACATTATTTAATTTAAGTTACTGATTCACAGAGGAGAGTCCATCCAGAGTGTGAGGTGCTGGCCCTGGCCTGGTAGTCATAGGTTTTGTAAGAATGCAGGCTGAGCAAGCCAGGGGGAGCAACTGATAAACAGCTCCCCTACACAGCCTCTGCATCATGTCTTGACTCCAGTTTCCCACCCTACTTGAGTTCCCACCCTCACCGCTTTTGATGATGAACGGTTATACAGAACTGTGAGTGAAATAAATCCCTTCCTCCCAAGTTGCTTTGGTCCTGATGTTTCAACACCATAATATTAACTCTGGTTAAGATAGCATTTAATTTTAACATACTTAGTCTGGCTCAGCTGTATATTTTCTAACAGGAAGCTGTGAGAGATTGGTGGTTTCATTTCCTGTCCTTGTGGATGGACATTGGAGGCTTCTATGCTACATCGAGGTAAGGGATATGAGTTGGGTTACATGTGATAGAGCCCTCACCCTTCCAAAGCTTTTGGAAATAAAGAAGCTAAAACATAGCAAAAGGTGTTGTGATGAGTTTGAAATGTTGGCAAGTTCACTCATTGGTACTTCAAGAAAATCTTCAGCTGTGCTGTGCTGTGATGGTGTTAGTCAAAAATAATCCTGCAGTTTATCAACAACCGGAATTTGTCACACTCTTGCAATTTTAGTTTTTTAAAATCCTATTTTAATGATGGTTCTTAAATGCTTTAACCTCCCTTGTAGCTCACCACCCACCAGAGGAAGTGGGAAAGAAAGGATACAGGGGAAGCGGACCTATTTAGAAAGATTCTTTGGAGCAATTTCTGTTTGTGTTGTCTGGAAATCGGCAGTTCAGTTCACAGGTCAGCAAGCAGCTCCAGCTCGATCGACTTGCAAACATTTCATGGATACAGCAGCAGTCCAGTTCGGTAGAGTCGGCTTAACAACAGTGATGACATGACCTAGCAGAGAGGGCCAGGTCTCAGCCTAAGCTCGAGTCAGCAGGAGGGACCAGCAGGAACACCAGAAGTTCTCAGCTGTGCCTCTCTCAGGGAAGTGAAAATCATCGAAAACTAGAGACCCACAAGCATTGCACAGCTAGTCGTGCCAGCAAGCTACCTCTCTCTCTCCCAAGTGCCTTGCCTCAGCATGGGTCCTGCCCTAGCACAGGCATCCAATCAACCCAAGTCTGAGGAAGTAGCAAGACGCTGCAGCACACCACCAGACTTTTTTTTTTTTTTTTTTTTGGTGTGTTTCTCTCTATGGAGTCCTGCCACAAATGCAGCTCAACTATCCAATGTAAGGTGGACCAATACATGTGTGTGGTTAGCCTAGAATCCTTCAGCACGTGTCCTTTCATGTGTTTGCTTTAGCAGAACACCCTCTCTCCCGTGTCTGCTTCAGTGAAACGTTCCTTCACGAGTCTGCCTTAGTCTCTCACCTGTGTCTACTTCAGGAAAACACTCCTTCACCTGTTTACCCCAGCAAAACACCACCCAACACAACGGACTCTCCAAAGAACCCTTACGTTTCCACTTCACACTCTCGGTGCTGTAACATAATAATGGCATGAATGCTTATAACAGCCAGATGAAAATAGTCTTGAGATTATCTCTAGTTTCATGCACCCATTCATCTGGTGTTAAGCCAACCATTTCAATTTCAGAACCTCCATCCATGTGAAGCTTGAAGCTAGTGGCCAATTGGCCATTTCTTCTCCACAGGTTACATAGGGGAATGTAAACATCTACAATCAACATCTATAATAATCCCTTGCTCAAAGGGGTTCCTTGGAGAAGCAAAGCCATGGGTGATTCCAGATCAAACTAGAAGGTTCCTAGATGGAGTTCAAGTTTAAAGTGATGAGAGAAGATTGTGGCACCTTCGGGGGGGGGGCAAAAACAACAACAAAAGCTTGTGCCCCTCAGGCCACATGTAAGGACTACCTGGGAAACTTTGACATATGTAATACCCAAGGCTCTCCCCAGGCACATGGAATCAGTGGCTTTTAGATCAGTGGAATCCTTGTATTTTTAAAAGCTCTCTGAGTAATTCTCTCTTACAGTGGGAGCTTCCATGGGCTATCCGGGTACCTTCATCTATCTTCATTTTGTAGAAACTTGTGCAACATCTAGTTGCTGGCAACACAAAAGAAAGACAAAGGTAAGAAAATGAGGAATTGCTAGAAAAGTGTCATTTCCCACCTGATAGGAACAGTCATTTGGCAGTAAAGGAGAAATCCATCAATTTGTTCAATGAGGAATGGATGTACGGATGAAATTGTATTTTCTAGGTTTGAGGCCTGCCCTTGTACGTTCTTTCCATATAGCTCTGATGATTTCTGAGCCTAAACATGGGTGAAGACAGAAAACAGCAAAAGAAGTGCTCCTCCCATGATGAATCAGCAAAAGAAGTGCTCCTCCCATGATGAATCAGCAAAAGAAGTGCTCCTCCTATGATGATTCAGCAAAAATGCTCCTCCCATGATGATTCAGCAAAAGAAGTGCTCCTCCATGATGATTTAAGTCAGCTACAAGGACAAGGACAGTGTTCCTGTGTCTTACTTGGTGGCTAAGAGGATGCTGTTGAAAGACCCAGGTTGACTGAAGCTGCCGCTTGCTTCTACAGGTTAAACTACACTTTCTTCTCCAGTTCAGTTTGCTTCCTCAAAGAGTGTATCAACTATTCTGGAAGCCAATGGATCATTTAGATTGTACCTGGACAAACAGGGGGTGGGGGAAGTTAAAATGTAACTAGAAATCTTTGGTTTTCTCAGAATCTGTGGGAACTGAATTCACATATCTGCCATAGGCCTGTTGGTTAATATCATGTTCAGAGGTCACAGACACCCACTATGCCAGGCTCTCAGCTGAGATCAAATAGGGGTAACCTGGGAACTTGGCTTTTATATTATTTAATTCATGTGTAAGGATGTTTTGCCTGCATCTAGGGTGTGTCTAGCACCCTCAGAGGCCAGAAGAGAGCATTGGATCCTCTAGTACTAGAGTTACAGAGTTGTGAGCTGCCGTGTGGGTGCTGGGAATTGAACCTGTGTCTCTTAGCTACTGAGCCATCTCTCTAGCACCGGTGCTTTAGTTTAAAAATACAACTGCATGTTCTTTCAAGTGCCAGAGAATGACTGGGTTAGGTTTTCTGCTTTAGAGATACAGAGAGAAAGTTTTCTTTAGGGGGCCGAGGAAAGAGCGAGGGCGAGACTTTAGAAGCTTGTTGATTTTTCACTGTAGACAAGCAACTCTTCCTTTGTACATAATGACCTAATGGGAGTAGTGAATGCACACATAGGGAAAAAACTAATAGGATGAACATAAGGCTGGACGGTTCTATGCATCTGATTTAATTTCTGACGGGGCTAATT
>NC_034600.1:71911075-71927116 GCF_900095145.1 Mus pahari | reverse complement strand
GCCAGGCGAACACCCTTCCTGGGCAGGAAAGGCGCAGGACGATCGGGTCNNGATGCGGGTCCCTCCTCTCCAGTCTGCTCTCTCCCCGGCAGTGCCGCTAATTCTTGAATATGTGACTTCTGTCATCTTTAAGTGAGCTGACGTGTTGAAAACCAGTATTGAGATAAACCACATCCCCCCCCCCCGCAACAGTAAAAAAGATACACGTAGTGTGTTGACCCTACAATCTGGTACACAATAGGTGTGTAATAACATGTTATCTGTTATAGTTTTGCACTGAAAACATGGCCAAGAGCCCACCCCATTCTGAAGATCGAATAACTGGTAATGGCTGTTAGAAGAGGGGAGTTATTTATTCTAAAGTCACAGCTACTGGGGACCACAGATGAGAAGAAGGGATTCAGAGGGAAAGGAAGGAGGTATGAATGGGTAATGGAGGGGAGTACAGTCACAGCATATATTCTGCTATAAACAGAAACGAAGAAATACATGAAATATGCTAAACATTTCTTTTTAATGAGTGGGTAGCTGCCCACACCTAAACTCTTAGATAGTACACAGTGGATGCTAGGTACCATTGCCAGCGGTCAGATGATATATCTTCAGAGCCCTACATGGAGAGTATGATTCAGCTTCTTAGACTGGATGAGTCTTGGCACGTTCTGGGTGGGACAGGTGTAAACAATGTATCGTCAAAGCCTTAAGTAGTTTTCCCCAAGGTGGACCCCTTCCCTTTAATGCCTGCCCAATGGAGATATGCATCCGTGCTCCACTGAAGACTACAAGTCCACTGTGAGTAACAGAGATTCCAATCAAGGCAGAGAAAGAGGGGATGGAGGATGGTGGGTGGAGAGTTCCGAGGCAGCTTCCATGTGTGGGGTTTTGTTCTAAGAAGTTTTGGATCTTCCTGCTGAAGTCTCTCACCTTTCCCCACTGGAAACTCAAGTTAGCAAACAGCAAGATTAAGTGTAGTGCTTGCCATAGACTTGGCCTGCTATGCTGCCTAAGGACTTTCCCTATTGCCTTTGTTGTCACTCAGGGGGAATCACGGTGTGGACATTTGGCTTTGTCCAGATGGACTTGGCTTTTCAATGTATTTCTTTGTGGTCAGATTCTTGGTTGTGCAGAGCCAATGAATCCTGTGTAAGATCCTTCAGAGAATACAGGTGTGCCCATATTTTCTTATCATGTACCTGAGCCTAGAGTGCACTTTCTGGTCAATGTTGGATACAATTTGAATTACAGCTCCCACGGTCTCTCTAGTGCCTCTCTGCTTCCTGTGGTCAGGGGTGGGAGAGCTCAGAGAAGATGAGGGTAATGGGAAATTGCAGGCTGCACCACCAGTCATCTTCTAGCCTTTCATCGTACCATATAAATTCTTATTTTTTCCCTCCCATGTGAAAGGTTGTGTGTGTGTGTGTGCTCGCGTGCATGTGCCAATAAATACAATGTTCAAGGAAGGAACTCTGATAACTCTACAAGAGCAACTGTGAAGAAAGGAAAAGCCAGTTTGGTTGTGATGCCCTGTGTAGTAAGTGGAAAATTCTGAACTTTTTTTTTTTTTCATAAATCATCACTTTTCAAAACACACATCCCTCAGTTCTCTTCTGCCCTCGCTTATGGAGTGCATGTTTTTAGTTTGTTATTTTCTATATTCCTCCTTCTCCTTTCCCTTTGGAAATGGCATGTCAACTCAAAAGTCTGTATTTGCTAATATGTCATCAGATGAAGGGAAACTGATGTGTGTGTGTGTGTGTGTGTGTGTGTGTTTTCCTTCCCTGCTCTCAAACCAAATATGTTGAGGCAGCCTCGGCTGCAGGGCATTTACAGCCCACATGCAACTCGTTAAGGGTTCATTAAGAGACTTTTATATTGCCTTTGTTTGTGTAGCCAGTGTTTATATTTCTCTAGCTGATGATTTATCACAAGCTACGGTAGCACTCCTTTGTAAGATGCATGGAGGCTGTGGGTTGTGACTCAACTTAGCCATGTTCCCTTATGTCCCGAGTCTCAGGTCACCTAGATGTGTGGCCTATCCGATTCTCGTGGAAGTTTCCTGGCTGCTGTTCCAGAAGGAAATGTCCTTGTAAAGGCCAAGCTTGTAATGTAAGCAGTTCCAAGCACAAGGATTTAAGAGCAAAGCCGTGGCTTGCTCCCTTTGTCAGAATAAGGGAGTTGAAATTCTATGCTATTCCTTCATTTGATGGGGTTAGCAGATTTAGAAAAATGCATTCTACACATACTATTGGAGCTGTGAAGCTCTGACTCATGTACATCAGTTCTAAGCTCACGGGACAGGGTATTCGGACACGCAGAGTGACGATGGGTTCTTTGTAAAACATTTGTACAGGGTCCCTGAAGGTTAAGGGACTGGGTCTTCATTCCTGAAGTGGTTGTCAGATTTGTAAACAGGTAAAGCAGAGTTCGAATGAGACTCTTCTTCAGAGTTGCATCTGATGTGACACTCTTTCCACCTCTAACCGTGGATGCTGTTCATTCTGCCTAAAAGTAGATGTGGAAATGCATCTCACTTTGTCGTGTTCAAGTGTTCCAGTTTAAGACATTTCCCCGTATTTATAAAGAGCTCATGGATTTCAGGGAAGCAAATGGGTCATGCAATCTAAAATCAATACTAAAGCTTATGGCTTGATGTGTGTCTTGGAGACGCAGGACTTTGCCCCATAATTTATTATTTGGTGTTGGAAGTTACGGACCTTGGGTTTTGTTAGAACCATCTCTTATTATCCCTAATTCACCAGAGTGTCACAAGACAGTTTTTTTTTTTCTCTCCGCACTTGCTGATTAGACTCTTGATTTTCTGTTTGTTTTACTTCGCAGATATATGTTTGGAGGATTACAGTGAAACTCTGAGATATCTTTATAAGGGGTCACTGATCTATCAGTTTGCAACCATCCAAGCGACTTTTTGTGCATGGATAGGGACAATATCATAGTCATTTTGTACTTTCCTAGACAGGGCCCAATTCCCATAGTTTAGAAAGGCTCAAAAGTATACAAATATACAAAAGTAATATTGTGGCTCTGACTGCTTCAAATCTGGGTATAGTTATAGTACTTGCAAATGTCACTACCTCATCAGAAAAGTATTTTTATATAAGGAAGTTTCTTATTTTAAGCATGTTATTTAGTATTTAAAGAAATTATGTATATGTGTGTGTCCCCGTGTGAGGGTGTGTGGGCCATGTGCATGCAGGAGCTAAAGGAAATCAGAAGAGGGCGCTGTATCTTCTGGAACTGGATTTACACTTGGTTGTAAGTTGACTGATGTCCATGCTGGGCACTGAACCTGGACTGTCTGCAAGGGCACTGGCCCTCTCACCTGTGAAGCCATCTTTCCAGCCACTAAGATGTGAAATAATCTATCATGAGAGAAATCACTGATCATCCTGTCAGAGACAACTGGATTGGGACTTTAGCATGTGTCTGTTCCCTTTCTCTTTTTTTGACTCCCATTGGCTCTCCTCCATTTTTTTAAATCTAAATATCGACATCATCTCATTGTTCATTCCCTACAACAGAAGGAGCATTTTCTCACTATGTGTGTGTGTGTGTGTGTATTAAATACAGTATATAATATATATTATATATGATATTTCACTGTCTGATATTTTAGTTTTATTTTGGCAAGCAGATGGCCATGTTGATTGAATTGTAGCTAGTATTGTGATAGACACTTTTGGATATTAATATGTAATTCAAGTGTTTCCTCCTCAGTTGTGGCATTAGAAGGCAAAAAAGAATGCCTAATTTTTATTTCCCCTGGTACTTTTTTTTTTTTGCCAGTTAATTTCCCTTAGCTTTTATGTTCTTTTGGGCAAGTTTTATTATTATTTAAAACAATTTTAAAATTTAAATATATTTCGGTCACATTCTTTCCCTCTCCCAAGCCCTTTCAGACCTCTTTCCTACTACCCATTGGAAAACAAACAAAAACCCAACACAAAACAACCAAACCCTCCCCAAACAAGAAAACAAAATATAACATACCCCCCAACAAACAAACACACAAAACTGAAACTAAATAAAAGCACGTATATATACACACACACACATACACACAACTGTGGAGTCCTTTTTATGTTTGTCAACAGCTACTGAACATAAGCCTGTCATGGAGTGGTTGATACACTCATTGTTACTCTGATGGGGAAAACAGGTTTCCCTGTCCCAGCAGGCATAGTGACAGTGGGGTTGTTACACTTTATTTGGTACTTTTTGAAAGCACTGTCACAGCAGCCTTTGGTTTCTAAGATGTCCCAGGATTCTTGGTGGCTTGGAGTTCTCTTTATGCGAGCCACGGGCACAGATCCATCTCCTCAAGTGTGGGTAGTATTTTATTCATAACAAACATGTAGTGACCAAAAGCCAGTTTACAACTATTTAGCTTCTGAAAAACCTTAACAACAATATCAGAGGTTTAAGTTCGTCACAATAGCAGAACAGGAGACTCTCCAACTGTCTCAAGATGTCTGATGTCAGACAAGTCTTTCAGGGACCAGAGGCAGCAGATCTAACAATATCTGCACTGTGGGTCAGGGGCTTTTTCAAACTAACGGTTCCAGAAGACTTCTGAGGTAAAAACAAGTTTTCACAAAAACAGTCTCCCTTTTTAGACTCAGAAGGTTAACAAACCCCAGCATTACCAGGGACAAATGGTTTTTGTCATCATGTCTGTTTTTGAAACCTTGCCCATTGCAGCCACCAGAAAGAATGGCTGTGAGCTCTGTGCTGCTCTCTTGTCCAATGGGGACCTCCCTCCTGGTTCTTGAAAGTTGACAGGCGAAACATCTATAGCAATGACAAAATGCCTAAGACACTTTCAGTAAATCCACCCCAAGTATTCACATGGATTATGGTCACACCACTGTGGTAAGAATGGTTATGCAAAGCATGGGTGGCCAGTAGTTGGCCCACAGGCCACCGCCATGTCCTGGCAGTGTCGGGGAAGCCGTCTCAGTGAGCCACTGAGTCAGCTCCTGAGAATCTTCAGTAAAGCAGCCAACAAAGCATGCTGGGAACTGTTCTATTCCCAAAACTGGAGAAAGAAGATGCAAACAAAGAGATCTTTGTTGTTTTTTCCCCAAATCATTTCAAAATTATCTTACCTGAACATATGTTTATTCATTCTTATTCAATTTCATATGTGTATACAATGTATTTTTATCATATTTGTCCCTTACTCCTCCTCTGCAACTCTTCTTGGACCTCCTTCCTCAGTCCTCAGTTCCCAATGTCATGTCTTCCCCTTTATTCATAATTTTTTTAAGTCACTGAATCCAGTTAGTACTGCCCATATGAACACGGGTGTAGCCATTCACTGGAGCACAGACAGTTTACCAGGAGCCACATCTCTGAACTAAACTGGCTCTCCTTCCCCCACCAGCCACTCAATCACCATTAGGAGAGAGCCCTTCCCAGATCCATTCTTTGGGGCATGCATCAAGAACAGAATTCGCTGGAGCAGATAGCATATCAGTTGCTTTTCTCACTCACGGTTCAAGAGTCTAGCTCTTCATGGCAGAGAAGCATGGAAGAGACAGGTCACATGTGTCCTCATCCAAGAAGCAGAAATAGATGAACAGAAATAGATGAACAGATGATGCAGGACTCCAGCTTATGGGATGGAGCTGCTAACATTTATAGAGTCTCTTTCCATTCAATTCACTCAGTAGAAAATGTTCTCAGAGGGGAAAAAAAGCCTATGTGGCCAACATACACATAAATTAATGGGAAAGAAATCTTTTACAACATTAGGGTACTCAGATTAATATTCCTGCAATCCCAGAGACAGTCCATGATGAAATAAGGGATGAAATGGTATATGCTATATGTCATCAAAACAGTACCAAGCTGTACTAATTGTCCTAACATGGGACATAACCGGGACTGGTCTTCAGATTTATAGGGTGGGGGTGCCACTGCCTAAACCCGTGTGAGTAGATCAGTGGCCCTTAACTAAAGAAAAATTGCAGGCACTAGAGCAGCTGGTGCAAGAGCAGCAGGAGGCTCAACATGTAGAAGAGTCTACCAGTGTGTGCAATTCCTGTGTGTGTGTGTGTGTGTTATAAAAAAAGATATCATGGAAATGGAGAATGTTAATAGATTTAATAGCCATGAATGAAGTACTCAATCAAAAAAAATTGTCCTTAGAGACCTGCTCAGAGTTTGTCTCATAGAACAATTCTAGATTCTGTCATGTTAACAACCAACATTAGCCACTGTACTGGCTGGTTTTGTGTCAACTTGACACAAGCTGGAATGATCACAGAGAAAGGAGCTTCAGTTGGGGAAATGCCTCCATGAGATCCAGCTGTAAGGCATTTTCTCAATTAGTGATCAAGGGGGGAGGGCCCCTTGTGGATGGCGCCATCTCTGGGCTGGTAGTCTTGGTTCTATAAGAGAGCAGGCTGAGCAAGCCAGGGGAAACAAGCCAGTAAAGAACATCCCTCCATGGCCTCTGCATCAACTCCTGCTTCCTGATCTGCCTGAGTTCCAGTCCTGACTTCCTTTGGTGATGAACAGCAATATGGAAGTGTAAGCTGAATAAACCCTTTCCTCCCCAACTTGCTTCTTGATCATGATGTTTGTGTAGGAATAGAAACCCTGACTAAGACAGCCACCACACAGGATGGTTTTGTTTTTAACTCACTGAAAGGCAAACACACTGTTTCCCACAATGATGGCACAATTTCTTTGTCATTCTCATAAACAATACACAAGAATTCCTGAGTTTTCTATCCTTGCCGTGTTGGCTAGTCATGGGTCAACTTGACACAAGTTAGAGTCATCTGAAAGGATGGAACCTCAACTGAGAAAATGATCCAGCTTTAAGACATTTTCTTAATGATTGCTGGGGTAGGGCTCAGCCCATTGTGGGTTGCACCATTCTTGGACTAGTGGCCTTGGGTTCTATAAGAAAGCAGGCTAAGCAAGCCATGGGGAGCAAGCCAGTAAGCAGCACTCCTCTTTGGCCTCTGCATCAACTCCTGCCACAAGGTCTCTGCCCAAGATTGATTTCCTGTCCTGACTTCCTTCAGTGATGAGTAGTGATATGGAAGTATAAAGTTAATAAGCTCTTTCCTCCTCATGTTGCTTTGGCCATGGTGTTTTATCACAGCAATAGTAACCTTGATCAAGGCAGTTGCTAATACCCATTTCTGTCTTTTATAGTTGCCATCTGTCAGTACTGTTAGTGGTTACATTGTAGTGTAGATCTGCACATTGTTGATAATTATGTTGAGCATCCTGTTTTCTATATCTATTGACCATTAACAAGGCATGTCTTCTCAAATTAGTTACCTTTGTGTGTGTGTGTGTGTGTGTGCTTTCGGTGCTGAGTTCTCATGCATTCAGACATAGCTCCGTATCAGGCACATGCCTTGTACATCTCTCTCATTCTATGGATTACAATCTCAGTTGTTGATTGTCACTCCCTTGGCTGCCCAGCTTTCAGCTTTATGTCTTCCCGTTTGTCCGTTCCTGTTTCTGTCTTGACTCTGTATCCAACATACCATTGTGTCTTAGTTGGAGTTTCTATAGTTGTGATCAAATACTGACCAAAAGCAACTTGGAAAGGGAAGTGTCTGTTTATTTCAATTTCCATTTCCCTACCATAACCCATCATCAAAGGAAATCAGGGCAGGAACTTACAGCAGGAACCTGGAGGCAGGACCCATGCAGAGACCATGGAGGTCCTCTGCTTACTTCCCTGCTGATTCTAATAGCTTGCTCAGTCTGCCTTCTTACACCACCCAGGACCAGCTTCTCAGGAGTGCCACTGTGCCCAGTGAACTGGGCCCACCTACAGCAATGGTTAATTAAGCAATGCTCTACAGACTTGTCAATAGGCAAATCTCATAGAGGCGTTTTCTCAATTGAGGGTCCCTCTTCTCCTATGACTTCAGCTTGTGTCGACATAAAAAGTTGACCACACACATCGACAAACCCAATGTTACACAACTTTCTCCCTGTCTTTTGTAGTAAGAATTTTGAGAATGGTTTTAATTTTTAAAATTAGGTCTTTGATTTGTTTTGAGTATGTTTTTGTAAAGTGGTGTGGAGCGAGGTACGACTTCATCCTTTCACACGGGGGATCTCCGGTTTTTCCAGAACTTTTTATCGGAGTCACTGTCTTTCTTATCATTGTGTTGTGAACACTCTTGGTCAAAAGCAAAGGTTTCTATTCTGGATTTTATATTCTGTGCCACTGGCTTGTAATTTTGCCTTTCTCATGCTAGTTTTATAATTGCTTTGTTTATGTGTATATATATATATATATATATATATATATATATATATATATATATATATGTGTATATGCAAGCCTGTGTTTATGTGGTGGTCAGAAGTTGACATCAGGTAGCCTCTTAAATTTTTATTATTATTATTACTACTACCACCACCACCACCACCACCACTACTACTACTATTACTATTGAGAAAGTATTTTAATAAACCCTAAATTTAATGATTCATCTAGAAAGCCTCAGGACTCCCCCATCCCTGCCTCTCCAGTGCTGGGATTGTAAGTATGTACCACCGAGCCCAGGTCTTTTAGGCGGTGTTCAGTGCTGAAGCCACGCCCTTGTGTCTATGTGTCAAGTTCACTGACTGAACTGTATTTCTAGCCCTAAGAAATTTTGTTCTTCAATGCTAAGACTGAACCAAGGGCTTGTCTAAACTACAACCCTAGAGCTTTAAAATCTGGAGGTCTGAGGCCCCTTTCAAAGATTGTTTCAACTTTGAAGATGTCCAAGCCAATATATTACACGTGGTTGATCAGGGTGCACACGAAGCAGCCTACATATGCATGTGCATGTGGTCTATGGAATTTCTTCTTATTAGAAGCATAACTGAGAGTCTCAAACACGGATCAAATGTGGCTTTGTAAGCAACAAAGAGATTCAGTGCCCTTTTTCTTCCTCCTTTTCTTCTTCCTCCTCCTCTTTTTCTAACTATTTCTCTGTCTTCGTAGGATGTTTACTGCTATGAAGAGACACCAAGACCACGGAAACACTTAGAAACACGTATAATTGGGGCTGGCTTAGGGTTTCAAAGATTTATTGCATTATCATAATGATGAAAAACATGGCGACGTACAGGCAGACGTGGTGGTGGAGAAGGAGCCGAGAGGTCTACATCTTGACCCTCAGACAGGAGACAGTGTGACAGTGTGTTCATTTTCCTGAGAGACTTGTAGTCTAATGATGGCTCCCCTGGGAGGTGGCTTCCAAATGGTTGTCATACGCGTCCTTGTTCCTGCAGGCTCTGGAGGTTCAGGTCCTTACCTGTATAATCATCAGAGAGTCAGCTAATACTGTTTTCAGGCCATTATCCTCCCCTCTCCCAAACTCTACTGAAGACAGAGCCAGGGGACCCATAAAGTTCTCCTAGCACCCTCTTCAAGTGTCATCTAAGAAATGAAAAACAACTGGAACACATCAAAAACACATCTGCCACGAGAAGTCTTGCAACTTGACCCTGCAAAATCCCTGTCAACAGGGTCTTTTCTGTTATACAGGATGGAGAGGAAGGGGCCACTCTTCTCTTGGCTTGTTTGGTAGTCTTGCTTTCCCAAATGTAGAACTTATACATGAACAGTGGCTTTACCTGGGGGCTTGTTAGTTATACAAACATTGAGTGATTGCCAGAGGACTCTTTTTTTTTTTTTTTTTTTTTTTTTTTTTTTTTTTTTTTTTTTTTTTTTAATGTCCCTGGGAAATTTCCCCTATACCCCCCCCCCCCGTCCCTGCTCCCCTACCCACCCACTCCCACTACTTGGCCCTGGCCTTCCCCTGTGCTGGGTCATATAAAGTTTACAAGACCAAGGGGCCTCTCTTCCCAATGATGGCCGATTAGGCCATCTTCTGCTACATATGCAGCTAGAGACTCGAGCTCACACCAAACCCAGATACTAATGCACATGCCAGCAAGATTCTGCTGAAGGGACCCTGATATAGTGGCCTCTTGTGAGGCTATGCCAGTGCCTGGCAAACACAGAAGTGGATGCTCACAGCCAGCTATTGGATGGAACACAGGGCCCCCAATGGAGGAGCTAGAGAAAGTACCCAAGGAGCTGAAGGGGGCTGCAACCCTGTAGGTGCAACAGCCAGAGGATTCTTAATGCACGTTAAAGTGTGAGAAACACGTACCAAACAGAATGGATGGCACCTATGAAACATAGCAGAAGTCTGTACTGAGGCCAGAAAAGGCCGCCACTTTCAACACGCTGTTATACATGTGCTTTACAGGAGTACAGATAATGAAATGTCAAAGGCAGGGAAATGAATGAGAAGATCAGATAGGTGTCAAACAAACAGCTGGCTAGGCCAGACGGGGCTGCGCAGGGCAGGGCAGCAGGGCGTGGGAGCGAGGGATGGGCTGGGGAACTACCCAGGGGTGGGGGTGGGGGAGCGAGGAGGGCTGCGTTTGATGGCATCAGGCTGGCATTCGGAGGAATTCGGTTTCAGCTTGTTTTTCACTTTGAGTGCTGGTTGCACATCGTTCTTTCCATCTTCCCCTAATTGCTTTTCCTACCCGGAGCGAGTCTCCACTCTCCTGACCTCTGATGCTACGTCAGCTGTTTGGGTTTTTTATTTGTTTAGTTCCTAAGATTCAGGGATTGCTTTTTGTAAACTCCGTAAACTTTTCCATATTTCAAGTTATATTGTTAGTGGGTTTGGAGCATTTTTTCCATTTATAGAACCCTTGTTGAAACTGTGGAGGCTTGGACTTGTTAACTCTTCAGTTATTTAGTATAAAAACATGGAACATGTGAATGTGTCTCCCTGTATACGTTTGAGAGCAAGTTAAAATAATTACAAAAAAAAAAAAAAAATCCCCCAAATTAGGATCTTGGTTGGATGAACTAAAAAAAAAAAAAAAAAAAAAAAAAAAAAAAAAAAAAAAAAAAAAAAAAAATCCTGTAATTTGTAGCTTTGTCCTAGGCCGATGCTCGATGCTCGCTCATTACCACATATTAAGAACATACGCGTTTCAACACGTTTGTTTCCTTTAATTGTAATTGACTTATCTGAAATGCGTTGGGGCTGTACTTCATTTCTGCGTGCCATCTGTTACCACTGGCGTCTTGACCGCTCCTTTTGGCTCAGGCGCAGAGTGCACAGTTAATATCCCCATCACTCATCTGGGCGCAGCTATTTATGTTGCCATTTGTCAAGTTAAAGTTGCTTCAATATGTTAACTTCTGACTAAAAACTAATCCATTACCTTGGAAGTTTTAGTAGCCGGAGATGCTAAAGCAGCCCCAGTGACTTCTCCTGGGCCGTATGGCTCCGGGTGGGGCGCACTCATCTATCTAAATGAAGAGCGAACGGACACTCAGATGTCATGGTTTCCACATTGTCTCTCTCATACTCTCATATTGAAGACTAGTCAAGAGCAGAGTTAGGCAGCTGGCCTTTTATAATCGAATCTTATTTTAACATACGTGTAGATAAATAACAGGGCAGCGATCTCTCACACTTCGAAGCTTTACCCTTTTCTTTCACTGGTAACATTTTGAGATACTCGCTGCACGGCACAGCTACTAGAGCACAATTTCACAATGGCGTGGCTTCATCACTGTGTTGAAACTCTGCATTTATTTGGATATTGCTAGTTTTGCACTAATGCCTCTCTTCCAGGATTCCACCCAGCAGAGCTCATTGCCCTTGAGTGCTGCCCCCTCCTCCACTGCACTTCTGTGCTATCCCTGCCCCCATGGTACTTCAGTGCTATCCCCATGCCCTCCTCCTGCAATTTCAAGATGTTGTCTTGTTTTCCCCACCTTTGTGGAATGCCTTCCATCTCAGAAATACCTGCTCTCATCGTGGTTGGACAACAGCTATGAATTGTTGTGTGTGGGAGGTTGGTCCGGTGCTGCTTGCATTTAAATGATAAATACTGGCTCCCAAGAGCTGCTTGCCTGCTATAAGAAGATCCTTAGATACACCAAGTGATGCTATGTAAACCTTGCTCCCCATTTTAACTGGTCAATCAAAGGCTAGCGTCTGTGATTGGGCAGAACAGGGAGAAGGCGGGACTTGAGGACTGAGTGATGGAGTTGCAGATAGAGAGAAAAGGGAGAAGAAGAGAGAACACAGGAGGGAGGAGGAGGCTGCCATGAGAGGAGATGGACCTTGAGCACATGGCCAGGGGAAACACCAAGTAACAAGGGACACATGGCTGGGATGTAAACTAGAATAGCTCAAAACCTGCCCAATCTAATGGCTCACAGCTAGTAAATAAAATATCAGGAGTGTGTGTCTTTTATGTAGGCTAGCTAGAATTTATAATTCCTTTTACAAAGGTGAAATATTCTTATTGCATCCTGTAGGGCAGTTGACAATGATTCATGAAGCTCATTATTAAGCAGGAAGCCTTGCTTTATCTGCCTAAGTTGGTGCCTACCAGGGAACCTTTCTTTAATCTGTTACTCATACTACAACCCACTTCTTACTCAAAGTGTAGAGTAGTTCCACTTTCCTCCTTAATATAGGTCTCAGGAAAACTTCTGAGAGATTTATATACAACCAAGAAAGCAGTCGTTATTCCATTTTTTTCCCCCCGAGAAAGGGTTTCTCTGTATTGCCCTGGAACTCACTCTGTAGACCTGGCTGGCTTCGAACTCAGAAATCCNCCTGCCTCTGCCTCCCAAATGCTGGGATTAAAGGTGTGCGCCACCAACTGCCCAGCTTTCGTTATTTCCTTCTTCAGGGCATCGCAGACCCCATGTCTGTGTCTAAATTCATTGCTGCGCTTCCTGCTGTGCTAATTTTACTCATCAAGAAGACTAGCATAAGAGCCAGGTGTGGTGGCGCTCGCCTTTAATCCCAGCACTTGGGAGGCAGAGGCAGGCAGATTTCTGAGTTCGAGGCCAGCCTAGTCTACAGAGTGAGTTCCAGGACAGCCAGGACTGCACAGAGAAACCTTGTCTCGAAAAACCAAACCAAACCAAACCAAACAAAACAAAACAAAACACCAGCAGGAGGCTCCACAGGCATCTAATCTTTTCTTTGGCTTCAAGATGGGCCTGGGAGGCAAAAAGAGAGCAGGGAAGGTGGCCCTTCATTTTTGTGAACTCTCGCTGGCATTCTGATCAATCTGTTGCCTTTTCTGTTCAGTAAACGGCACTATGCCGATACTCACATCTAAGTTTTAATGCTCTTAAAAATAATAAGCCATGGCTCGGGGCTTGCTCTAACTTTACATTTGAGAGAGAAGCAGGGTAGCATCGGTGGGTGCAGGATCAACTTCCCCAGCAGGACAAAATATATACTGGAGATATTTGCCAAGTATCTTTCTTTGATGTTGAGCTAGCGTCTTGTCTTGATGAGATAGTGCCAGGCGTGTGACTGTTGCTAAGATGGTTGCTCATTTGTTGCTCTCTTCACACCCTTCATCTCAATTAATGGGATATCTTTCCAAATTTGTCTTTCTTTCCTGGTTTCCAGTTTGCTTGCCACTGTAGCAGATGCTCCATGCCCCCCACACTGTTCCGGAAGACGCTTCAGAGTCACGTGCTACAACCATCCCACTCCGTGTGTTTCTCTGCCTGTAGGAGCGCTTGGAAGCAAGAGCAAGCCAAAACGGGAAACAGTTGGTTCTTCATGAATGGCGTTTTTTTCCAGTAAAGAACTTGAGTCGATGGATAATTGCTTCAACTTCTTTGTCCCTTAGATGGTACAACCCCACACCAAGAGCTACACTGGTATTATCTGATAGAATGTTTTTGGATACTGGAGATGATCTATCACCTTTCCAGGGTAGGGCAATCATACAATAGCCTGTGGTTACATGTAACTACGGAACACTTGAAGTGTGTGTGACTAGCTTAGGTGAGAAGCTGACTTTTCAATTTGTTTCAATTCATTTAAATTTCAATAGCCCTTTATGCTGCATAGTGCACAGTTGCTCAGAGGGTCCCCAGAAAGACTGAGCACCAGTTGTCCATTGTGCTCACCTTGCCACCTTAGCTTGCCTCTGTCCCATTTCCTAATCTATCCATAGCTCCCATAAACACCTCCCAAATAAACTGTAGGCTTAGATTCCTCTTTTCCCGGAGATTGCTTTTGGGTGGATCTCAACCCTAAGACCACGATCACCTCTTCTAGTTCTCTGCCTCTCTTCTGGCGTCTCTGATCCTCTGTCTATTCCCCAGTCACTGATCATACCAATCTGTTAATGGGAGCCTTCCCTGTGCATAGCAGAGGCACAAATACAGTGCCACGAGGAGTAAAACCAAGCCACAAGTGTCATCCTATACTCAGGGGTAGCTCTATGAAATTCTGGTGTGCCCTAGAGAGGAAATACAGAAACAGTCTCTCTATTCTTCCTATTTGTTCTGCATGATCACTGAAATACATAGAAATCAAATCATCTGCACCTTTGAGTCTTTGATGAAGACCAGCTTTGTTCTAAAGGGAAATGGAATGACACACTGCAATAATATACATATATATATATATATATATATACACACACACACACACACACACACACGTATGTGTGTGTGTGTGTGTGTGTATATTTTTTTTCCAAAGACTAAAATTTTTCACTTGTTCAGGAAGTATACTAACTGGTTTTGTGTGTTAACTTGACACAAGCTGGAGTTATCTCAGAGAAAGGAGCCTTCCTTGCTCCCTTGGAAGAAATGCCTCCATGAGATCCAGCTGTAAGGCATTTTTTCAATTAGTGATCAAGGGTGGAGGGCTCAGCCCATTGTGGGTGGTGCCATCCCTGGGCTGGTGTCCTGGGTTCTGTAAGAAAGCAGGCTGAGAAAGCCAGGGCAAGCAAGCCAGTAAGTTACATCCCTCCATGGCCTCTGCCTCAGCTCCTGCTTCCTGACCTGCTTGAGTTCCAGTCCTGACTGCCTTTGGTGATGAACAGCAGTATGGAAGTGTAAGCTGAATAAAACTCTTTCCTCCTCTACTTGCTTCTTGGGCATGATGTTCTGTGTAGGAATACAAACCCTGACTAAGACAGGAAGACATATTGCCATATTACCTTGTTTCTTACTATCCAGAGCTCTCTACTTGCTTAGAACTGAGCCTTGGTGCAGGAGATGTGTTCCCCCAGGAGGCAGAGCACAGACAAAGGCAGGCAGTATGAGCTCCATAGACCCTTGAAGTCCCCCCCCCCCATGCTCCTGCTTTCTCTCCTGACCTTGGTGGGCAAGGGCTTGGTGTTTTGCTCAATACTTATTTCTTGGGTTATTGATATTTTTCATTTACATCTAATTTGCTGAAATAAAGACCTTCTAATTCAAAGTCTGCTATGAAGATCCTACAATGGTGCAGGCAGCTTGGACTTAAGGGTGGATGGGATGCCTGAATCCCAACGTGGGAAGCTTGGCTAGCTGCCAACAAGTACTCCTTCCAGGAAGTGTTTTGCTGTTGGTCACAGGATGATTCCAAAATGATCAAAAGACAGGTTATTTTGAATGAATATTGGATTCTCTTCTATATTCCTTATTTATTCTAAATATTAGAAAGAACTACACAAAGTTTTTATTCTTCCAAAGAGTGACTTTATACACAGAAAATCTCCAAGAATGTCTGAGGAAAGTATAAAAACTCATTTCAGAGGTGAATCCCATTCCTGGGCTTGTGTCCAGTCCTAGAGCTGGAGTTGTGGAATTGTGGGCAGTGGGGAGTTGCTGGAAGCAGCTGCTATGATCCCAGCAACTTAGGACCTCTTGAGAGTGCAACAGTTATCCCTGCCCACTGAGCCATCCCTCTACCTCTGGCCCCAGAATCTGGATTTCTTACTCTCTCTCTTTTCACTGAGACAAGTTTCCCAACATGGATTTAACATAGTCTCAACATTGGCTTTGAGCAGTGTGGCCAATTGGAGGTGTGGACACTTGTTTTCTGAGCTTCGTATATCTAGCTTGGCTTTATCCTCAGCCCAAGATGTAAACGTTTCTGAGAACCCAGGAACAGCAAAATTATATAATATATATATATATATATATATATATATATATATATATATAATATATTATGCTATATAATATAT
>NC_034600.1:71836335-71910324 GCF_900095145.1 Mus pahari | reverse complement strand
TACTAAGTATTAGGTGATTATCTCCTAGATTTTAACTTACATTTTCTTATGATATATGTTAATGAACATTTCTTCATGTATCAGCCAGTACCATTCTAAAACACTTTTTTTTTTTTTTTTTTTTGAGAAATGTCTATTTAGGTCCTTTTTCTACTTTTTATTGAATTCCTTACATATGCTGGACGTATTTGTATAGTGTGCAAACATTTCTTTCCAAACTATGGCTGGTGTATCTATTTGCTGTCTATTATTGTCAAGACAATTGTTTTGTGGCCCAGGATCTGGTTTAGCCTGGAGAATGTTCCATGAATGCATAGCCAAATATTTTCCTATTGATTTTCTGTCTGGCAGCAGAGAATCAGTGATGTCTACTGTTACTAAAATCACTCGGTCCCTTCTCAGGCTGTTAATTTTGGTGTGTGTATATAGGTGCTCCAGTGTTAGAAGTGTGCATATTTAAGACTGTCCTATCATTTTGATGAATTGACTCATTTAAAGTAATACAACAGCCTCTTTGTATCTTTATGACTTTTGACTCAAAGTCTCTTTTGTCTTGGGATAAGTATCTTCGCATTCCTCTCTTCATGTCTGTTCTCCACGAATGTATTTTTCAGCCTGTGTATACATAAAACTTAAGTGAGTCTCCTGTAGACAACAGGTACTTAGATCTATCGTTCACTCAAGCACTTTAGGATTTTGGACTGAAGTTTATAGCATATTTATATTTAAAATAATTGTTGACCAAAAGAATGGACTACTTCCCCTTTGAGAGGGTTTTCTATCTTACAGTTTTTTATTCATTCGCTCTCACTGATTCTTAAAGTAATATGCTTTAATTTTTTTGTGAATCATACATAGGTAATTTTTTGTGACTATCATAAAAGTGACAGAACATTTTCCAACTGTCTTTTTTTGAAAACTCTCTTTTTAAAGTTGCAAACTTAATTTTAAACACATACAAGGCTCTTTTTATTTGTTACAAGCATTGCTATTGGTGTCAGAATTGTATCTTGTCTATTATTCATTAATTAGAAAGCTTCCATAATTACTTCTGTCTCCTAATTTTGTTGCTAAAATTAGAAGTGGTAGCATTAGAATGGGGGTACATACCCATATCTTAGAATTTGGGAGATTAAGACAAGGAGAAGTTTGAAAGTTTGAACATCTTGGGCTATGGAGTAAGGCCCTGTCTATAAAAATATAGAATTGGATATGTTGCTCTTTAGTGGAACATATTTCTAACATGAGCAAAACTCTGTTGAAGCCCAGCACACACACACACACACACACACACACACACACACGGCAATGAAAAGAAATTGTCACTGTGCTATTCTGTTCCTATGTACATATTTGTTTATACCATTGAGTCCTATGCTTTCAGATGCTTCCACATAACTGATTAGTGTGCTTTAATCAGTTCTTTTAACCAGAATAACTCAATCTAGTATTTCTTGTGGGATGGATTTGGTGGTGAGGAACGCTTTAGTTTTGCTCGTTGAGAAAAATCTGTATCTCTTCTTCCATTTTGCCAGCTAGAGTTAGTAATCTTGGCCGGTATTTATTAATATTATTAATCTATTATTATATATTATTCTATAATATATTAATTATAATAATAAGAACAACTAACTTTTATGTGTGTTTTGAGTTCATCACCTAACGCTCTTACAGCCTACTCGCTTTTGTCCTGTCCTTGTGACTTTCTCTTGCTGTGTTTAAGCACCATGACTAAGGTATCTTAGGCAGAGAGCATGCACTGTGAGTGGCGCACGTCTTCTGAAACCTCAAAGCTCACCACAGTAATTATACTTCCTTCAGCAGGACCACACCTCCTCAACCTACTCAAACAGTGCCACCAACCAGGGGCCAAGTATGCCTGAATATGGGGAATATTTAATCCTAAATTGTGAGGACTCCCTAGGATTTTTCAAGTTTCTTTTCTCTCACTGCTTTCAAAAATATTTTTTTCTCAGATACTTAATTATAGCATGTCTTCCTGTAGATTTTCTTAGGGTTGATTCTACCTGGTAGCTTTTGGGCTTCATGAGTCTGGATGCTCATTTTTCTCCTCAGATTTGGAATGCTTTTAGACATTATTTTCTTAGAGCAATAATTTGGGATTTCCATAATATATTTTTTATATAGTGTATTGTATAGTTCATGTATATTCATTTGGAACATCTAAGATGGTGATATAGAGGACCCGTGGGCTTCCCTGACACTTTCCTCCTCTGTGTCCTCTGTGTCCTCTATGTCCTCTGTGTTCCTCTGTGTAGCTTTGGTGATTTCATTCACATCCAAATAGCTTTGTTCTCTAGTGATCATCTTTTGTTTGCTGATCGAATTGTTTCATTTCTGGAATTTCTGTGTGCTCATATTTTACAATTTCGATCTGTTTGTTAGCATTCTTGGTTTGGTTGTGTATAACTTTCCTAAATTTTACTCACCTTTTTGGTCTTCTCTCATAACTTGATTGTTTCTGAGATTATTACTTTGCATGCTCTTTATACAATTCATATATATCATTTCTATTTTGTTTATCTTATATTGTTTTATGTTTAATTGTGTGTACATGTGCTTGGGTGTGTACCTATATGTATGTATGTGTGTGTTTGTGTGTGCATGGACTTGTGTGTATGAGTGAAGTGCCTGCACGGACCAGAAGAGGATGTCTGAGACCATGGAGATGGCATTACAGGAGCTGTGAGCTGCCTTACTGCTCTTAACTGCTGGGCTGCCTTTTGAGACAGTGTTTCATATAGCCCAGGCTGGCCTTGAACTCACCACATAACCCAAGCTGACTTGAGCTTCTGAGTCTTTTAGCTCAGCCTGCTGGGTGCTGGGATTACAGGCACGAGCCAGCACACCCTGCTAGGTCTCCATTTGCTCAGGTTAGACTCTGCAGGTTTGCCCCTCCCAACCCCCATTCTCTGTTTATGTTGTATTTCCAGGATTCTTCTCTTTCCTCCTAGTTTTGCTTGGTGTATTTGAAGAGCAGCCACTGTTGTCTTCTTACTCTTTATGCCTTTGATGGGAAAAACCTTCACACCTCAGTTTTGATACAGACTATGGAAGCTTCTCAAATCTTTTCTATGGAAATGCACGCTCAGCCCCACTACCTCTGTCTGGGGAGAATTCTCACAGTTGCACATCTTTCTAGTTTTGTAGTTTGAGTCCCACGATAATAAGCGGCTGATTTCCTGTCTCCACGACAGTGCATCGGAAGGCCAGGATGTCTGGTGTGCGCTCCAGTCTCCTTCCCTCCCTCAGGAAGTGTCTCTGGGTTGTGAGTTCCTCAATTCCTTCCTATCATTTCCAGTCAAGGGAGTTCAAGAAAGTGACAAACGGACAGGAAGGAGACACAGAGCATGGGATGGAGGGGAAGTGAGGAGAAAAAAACAAGGACATTTCCTTATGAGGAGTTTCCATCACGGATGTAACATACTGTATTTTTGAAGTTGATACTGAGTGGCATATCGAATATATATATGTCACTGACCTGAAGAAAAGGGTTAGCAGCGTCCTTTGTCAACCTTAAATCTCTGGCAGGGATAAGGTTTTGAATAATGTAGGTTCTTTTGTAGACTTAAGGGAAACATACCCCCGATTTACCACTTCAGGGAATGTTTGACTAAAGTATATGCAGACATGGACCCCAAAATGGATGCTGCCACATTTTCACCGGACAAAACTACACAGTATTTTAGTGTTGCATGATTTACTATGTCTGACAAACACTGAGATCACACATGTACCTGAAGTAGCCTGTAAACGCTGTCTAGTTACAGTGTTCCACACGAGGACTTCTGCATCTCTGTAGTATGGCTCAGAACCATTCATGAAGAAAGTGCTGAGGGTTTCTATAATATTAATTTGTTTCCTTAAAAAAAAATTGTGGCTCTTTTTGTATTTGTGGCTGCCTGACTGCTGTACCTGGTTCCCCTCTCTCCCCTCTCCCTCTCCTTTCTCCCCACTGAGCCTAGTCATGTCCATTCTGGACTTTCTCAGATGTCCTATCTCTGGCTATGATCTCCCATATATCTACAGTAAACTTCCTCTTCCACTATAAAAAAAATGAAAATGAAAAAAAAAATCTATGCACTCTGGCGAGTTCACCTTTAACCCTAAGTCTCCAGCATTCTCTTCAATCTTAGGCAGAGCCCAGGTCCCACAACCAGCACCTGGGCTCAGGCTGAGGAGCCCTGCTCGCATCTTAATTTCTAGGCTTGATTCCTTGAATGTTTGTTAAGAAATTTCAAACCAGAACATGTTGGGATTAATGTACAGCTCTGAGAATTTTTTTTTTAAAAGGCAATTCTGACCCCAGGAAATACACATTAAATCAGATTGTGGGTTTTTTGAACAATAATGTCACCCATAGACTCACAGATTTGAATGCTTGGTCACTAGGGAGTAGCACTATATGAAAGGATTAGGAGGTGGAGACTTGGTGGAGGACGCATTGTCACTGGTGTGGGCTTTGAGGTTTCAGAAGTCAATACCAGTCCCAGAGTCTCTCTCTTCCTGTTTCCTGTGTATCCAAATGTAGAACTCTCAGCTTGTATCTCGGCCTTGCTTCCTGCCATGAGTATAATGGACTAAACTTCGGAAACTGTGAGCAAGCCCCAATTAAATGTTTTCTTTTGAAAGACTTGCCCTGGTCATGATGTCTCTTCACAGCAATAGAGCATCAACTAAGACATTGATTTAGGGAGATAGAGTGACCAGCTCAAATTGTCATTTATTAATTAAATAGATTACAGTTTTCTATAATCAAGTGCACATGACAAATAGATGAGGATTTAAATTTCAATACTTAAGTATTTTAGTGAGTTTCTTCAGTAAAGATGTTTATAAAGAGTTTGTATTGCTTGTATAAAAGGGGGGCACTTAGTAGCATCAAACAAATTGAAAATCATAAATAGCTGAAATAATTGTCAAGTTTCTATCCAATCCTTATTATGTCAATGTGTTTTCAAACTTTTTTCTTTAGTTATGAGTAAGCTTTACATTAAATCATGTATTCTGAGTGAACATCACATGTACTGAGAAGTTTTTCAAGAGCACATCAAAATTTATGTAAACATAAGCTGAGAGGAAGTCACATGTCATAACTCAAAATCATCCACACTTGTAAGCTTATAGAACTGATCAAATCTTTGAAATAAGGTTTTGCTATGTAGTCCAGGCTGGATCAGAGTACGCTATGTTGCTCAAACTGAACTTGAACTTGCCATCTTCCCACCTCCGACTTCTAAGATTGCATTTTTATGACCATTCTTAGTTTATGTTAGAGCGGATGGGAAGGGTTTGCTAATATGCATAGCATGTGTGTGCATGCAAATTAAAGCTCAGGAGTTTTGCGTAGGTTGCTTGGACATAAATGTTTTTGAACTCCAGTTTTCTCTCAGCTTCAATGTTTCTTGCCTTTCAATCTTGTTTACTTTCAACAAAACGTGACTACTTTCTTCAGAGTAAACAGGCAGGCTATAAAAAGCGTTATAAATCATCCTAGGGTTTATAGATCTAGGGTCCTAGCTTTCACCAAACAAAAACCCTAATGGGTTCAGTGTTCAAGATTCAAGGACGTGTAGATTGGATTTCCCTTAGAGTGCACAAGAGCTTAAAAGTGAAGGGCTAACGTTGTTAACCAACTGTACTTGAGGTTTTGTGGGAGCTAAGACCTTCAGAAAGGCTCCAGAGATGCCTTTCGAGTTTCAGATCCAACTAGATTTCCCTGTACAGAATGGAATGGGTTCCTCAGTGTTGGGATGGATGTGTGTACACAGCTTGAGATGTCTCCCATGTGTCGTACAAGCCACAGTAAAAAGCAAAGGGCAAATACATGAAGCCTTCTAGATAACTGTTTCCTTTTCATAAAGATATGGACAAAATCATTTGTTGCCTAAGATGAGAAAGCTTAGTCTTTGGTGCTGCTACAAGAAAAACTAGATTGTGACCAGGAGTAGGCAAACACAGTGCAGGTGACATGTATCACTAGTTGAGACAATTTTCATAGCTTTCCTTGGAAGCAGGAATGCACATAAATAAGCCAGTTGTCAGATTCACAGCACTACCTAGCTCCTTGATCAAGCTTTTGTAATTCTTCTCAGTGGTATGCATCAAAATATGGAGATATACTTTGATAGGAGGCTTACAGAATGGATCAAATCTTTGAAACAGGGTTTTGCTATGTAGACCAGGCTAGACCTGAAGTATCCTATGTTGCTCAAACTGAGCTTGAACTTGCTATCTTCCCGCCTCCAACTTCTAAGATCGCATTTTTATGACCATTCTTAGTTTATGTTAGAGTGGATGGGAAGGGTTCGATAATATTCACAGCATGTGTGTGCATGCAAATTATAATTCCCAGTACGACAGTGAGTTCATTTAGCTAAATGAAACATTCAATGTAATGATAGTTGTTTTGGTTCTGTAGACATTGCTTGCAAGGTAAAATTCAGGTTGGAATAGAACTGTCAAAAGAATGCATCAAACAAACCTTTTGGGTGTGACCTAGCATACATTATTTTCTCTAATGTGATACTGAGAAATTCCAGGATGCCTGCTCAGAGAAGCAGGATGTGAACTTCCCCTAAGGTCTCCTGTGTGGTCGAAAGATGGGAGCCAGGAATAGTTACCCTGTCTGAGGGAACTGAGGTGGCCTGGTCTTTCCCCTTGATGTCCAGCCGCTGCTGAGTACGGCTTGATGGTTTAAAGTTTAAAAAGTATCGGACAACAGAAGTCTTAGGAGAGACGTGTCTTCCTCAATAACAGTTTTGTATAATTTAGGGTGAATTGGGTGAAAATTTGTCTTCAAATCCTCTTACGTTTTCACATACTTAAGAAAAAGATAAAATCATTTTCATAGAAAGTGCTTCTGGATTATTTTATTTATTTTATTTTTGCATATAACCAGGTAAGTTAGTGCTGAAACCTGAAGGCCACCTTCACACCTCAGTGGCTTAATGCAATTACTGGTTATTTTCTGCCACCTTTTGAGTACTGTCTAGGAGTTCTGACTCCACATAGCATTGGCCCTTACTCTTGTGTCTAGCCTACTCTTGAACACATTTGAGTGTGTCAGAAGAAGGGAAAAAAAAGAGTGGCCAGAAACACATCAATGTGTGCTCAGAATTTGGTATCCCAAAGGTCAAAATGCCAGTGGAGTCGGTGCAGTTTTACATGTGGCCAGAAGAGGGAGCTGGGATAATTATAAACCATCCCTATGGCTAACACAATTTATAGGCTCACAATCCATGGGAACTAACGTACTTTTCAATGTATTTATTTGCTTATTCTTTTGTCTGCCAAAAATATGCTATTATTAGCGAAACACTCTTGGAGGTCAAATGCAAACGCTGTTCCTAGACATCACAGGTAGAGAGAATCGTGGATTTTGTGAAATGATGGAGTAATTGACCAGCAGAAGCCATTCTCATAAATAGAACAGCTTCCACTTACACAACTGGTTCAATGCATTAATATTTTCTTCAAGGCCAAAAAAATATTCCAGGAGCAAATTCAAGCTTCCATGTTGAAATATAAAATATAAAGTTGAAATAAAAGCCATACAAAGGTGACTGGTGAAAGTATTGATTTAGCTCCACAAGATTACATGTGATTAAATATTACTACATAAAATGTTTATGAAATTTATCCTACATACACTTTGAAAAGTTCGACTCTTAACTCTATGTCAGCTAACTCTTGAGTCGGCAATTTCTTCAAGCATCTTTACTTGAGTCTTTCCATCTTCCCGTTCACCTCTGGTTTACCTAATAGTTATAGTGTGTGTGTGTGTGTGTGTGTGTGTGTATGCACGCTACAAAAAAGTTAAAATAAAAATAGACTCAAAGCTGAACTTGTTCACACAGACATAGAAATTTCACAAATAATCAGTTGAATCCTGAGGTGAGAAAAAAAAAGGCAATAGAAAAAGGTCTGGCCATAAACTAAAGGGAGGTACACAGAAAAAGTTATTAGACGAAGGATAGGAATAATTCTAACACATTTCTATGGCAATGAGCAGCTGACATGTCTTTGAATAATGGTTCTGTTTGCATATTTATTCCGGAATCTAATTAAAGTTTTGGGTCAGCAGACAGATTGTAGTGTACTCTTGACTTGTTTAAAATTCAAATGCCGAAATAGAACATGCTTTCATTTGCTACAAGTAAAATAAACGTCTTCCGCGATTATATAGTGAACCCGATAAGGTCTAAATCAAGAAGGCTCACATCATGTCCTGTGCTCCTGGCTAAACTGTCCACAGAGCAGTTGTGTGCTTGGTAAAAACTCACAAATGTGCACTTGGTTAGAAGTACCCTCCCCAACATACTTTCAGGGCTCCATCAGGAAATAGGTTGTGCGCATGTGCAAGGTGTTTGAGGAGCGATTCAGGAAGTGGCCTTTGCAAGGAGTAGACTGGGTTGGCGGTGGGTAAGTGAATGAAGGCTGTGAAGCTGGCTTCCCTGAGACGAGGAAGAGCCACTGCACCGGGCGCTCCCTTTGGAAGGAGTGCAGTGACCTCCATAGAATACATTCACGAATAGCAGCCTCCTGTCTAAGAAGAAGACGACTGGGCGGATGCATACCATGTGGCTCCCTCATCTCAGATATTCCTTAGTAGGACCTTGTCTGGGCTAAACCACCCAGAAAAGAGAGGGAAAGGGGTTGTGTTGCTATAGTTCATTAAGGTCAAAATAGAGGCTCATAGCAGTATGTACTGGACAGTGGCCATGGGAGAATAATTGACTATTACACACAATTCTGTTTGTTTGTTTATTTGTTTTGGAAAGGGTTTCACTATGTAGCTCTGACTGTCCAGGAAGTCACTATGTAGACCAGGCTGGCCTCAAATTCATAGAGATCGTCCTGCCTCTCTCTGCCTCTCAAGTGCTGGGGTTACAGGTGTGTACCACTGCACCTGGTTTATTACATGGAATTCTAGCACGGGGCGCGTTTGTGTTCTTTGAACGCCTACTTTCCTTCAATTGTGAAAATATTTTATTTATAGCAATTCCTGTTCAGTCCTACTGGAGATAACTAAATTTAAGAAAGAGGGCAAGGTTAGGGACCGGAAAGGCAAGGAACAATTACGTCACAGGACAGTTGAGATTTTACCCGGTTATGCTCTGATGCAATGGGAAGAAGGGAGGGAACAGAGAGAGTCGGGACTCAGTGGAGTGTTCCTGCCCCTGGAGAGATGACTCAGGAGTCACGTTTTTCAAACAAAAATCATCCGAGGATGAAGCTTCTGGGGGGAGGGAACTGAAGATGCCACGAGAAAACCTACATCGCTTGGTTCTGAGCTTTGCAAAGTAGAGGCTGTCAGAGGAGCTCAGCTTCTGGAAAACCCACCCATGAGGTCGTGTCTACGGTCTTCCATCCTTCAGTTGCTCTTCCTTCCTAAACATCTGAATTTCCTGCGGGACTCTAATGGGACATAGACAACCTTGGGGATGGTGAAAACGATAGAATCAGAGAAGCGTGATCACCCAGTGAACAGACCAGAGACAATAAAGCCTTGAGTCCCAAGTAACTGCTGTGAAGTCAGACCCATTTATTAATAAAAAATTTGAAGCCGTAGAAGAGAGGGTTTCTTGAAATAGATGAAAGCAGAGAGTTAAATACAAACTAGTTCCGGCTACTAGGTTAAGGTGGATAGATCAGCATGACTGTTCTCCTAGGCTGTCTGCACCTAATTTTGGTAATGTGAAGCACACTGATGAATGCTCTGATGCTCATGAACCATCTTCTCTACTGCAGTCTCGCAAAGATCTTAAACCTCGCAAATCTGACTGTTACAGCTTGGATATTCGGGGAGCTTCCTAGCCTGGGGCACTCTTCTTAGAGCTTTTGAGCAAATGGTTATTCCTGAGTGAGCACACATACAGGGGGCTTTGAAGTGATAACCGAGGCATTTTATTGGTTGCATTCTTTTTATTTGGAACTTCGATGCTAGCATATTCCAGACTTCGTGACTTCTTTCTTTTCCTTCATACTTGACGCATTTCATTTTTAGCCATAGTAAATCTGTGTCCATGAACTCTAAAAGTCTTTCAACTTTATTCAGACACTATAACTTTGTGGCTATTGCCAAGATTGGATCTAAAAAGATAAATATCAGGTAAGTAATACTCTTGGGCCTTTCCAGCATCTGTAGCTTTGGAATTCCTCAATGACTGACCCTGCATGTCTGTCTTGCGGACTTCCAAGAGCCCTCAAAGAACTCGCCACAGAGTAAAGTGTGAAAAGGAATTTGTTGTTGTTGTCATGTGTTTTTCCTGGAACCCATCGTAACATCTTCCATTCTCAGCACCTCAGCCATTGCACGCATGTTCATTTAGATGGTTTCACTGAATGTTTACTGAGCATCTCACAAGTGCATATCACTGTGCTCAATAGATGGGAAATAAACACATCAGAACTCAACCATGTAATGCCAAAATGGTCTTGACTAGAAAAACTGACTCTGTTAATTTTGAATACAGGGTATAAATTTTAAATATCCTGAGTTACTTTTCTTTGTCACTTTAACCTGGGCAGTGTTTTCAAAAGTGGAATTACAGGGGCTGGAGAGATGGCTCTGTGATTTAGAACATTCATTGCTCTTACAGAGGACCTAGGCTTGATTCTTAGTACCTGTATGGTGGTCTACAACCATCTGCAACTCCAGTTCTAGTGATTCAGAAGTCCCTCTTCTGACTCTGAGAGGGTCAGAAACACAAATGGTAAATATATGACATATTCAGGCAAAAGTGTCATATGTCTAAATTTTTTTAAGTGTAGAATTACATAGTTTTGTTTAATTCTTCTTCCTTATTATTTATATTACTTTCATGTTTTTCTCTAGCTATGATTTTAAAGTCCTATGTTAGTATAATTTTATTATACATAATTAATATATAATTTACAATTAAATACTTCAATGTATAAATATATATGAGCTGTTTAAACTACATATGAAACGTAAGCCATTTTTATTAGTTGTTAGCTTTTTTGTTAAAATTTTGAGAACAGGTTTTTTAATTACATTTTTGATCCTCAAATTCTAGAGAATAAGAAATTCTCAAAATTGACTAAATAAAAATGCAGTAAAAGAGAGAATAAAATGGCAGAACAGTTATTGTAGAAATTGCTATGGTTTATAAGCCATTGAATGGGATAGATCAGCCAGCATAAAGATTCTAGACCCAAGTTCTTGAGATCAGGACCTCAAGAGTAATGTCAAAGCAAGGGTAACTGTTGAAATGGTCTTTGGATCAGAAGGACTTTGAAGTGAGTGGCAAGGATACACTTCTTTCTTTGCTCTTTAACAAGTGTCAATTTCTTTTCTCATGAAAAATATTTTTGCAGAAGAGGGAAGGTAAGTTTTGTCTCATGCAAGTTTCAGTTGGAGGTGATGGGTACTGAGAAGGACGCTGAAATTCAGTCTGGAAAGGACAAAGTGGTCCTCACAGATGCTTCCCAATGGATGCAAACATGTTCACAGTGATGCCCCAGGATGGAATACCTCCTTTCAAACTCTGGAAGGAGCATGCAGACCATATTTTATAATGTATGAGGAAAAGAAGTTCTGGGGGTAATTAGCCCTCTTGGGATTCCTCAATTTGTCTCCTCCTCTTCCTCCTCCTCCCCCCTCCTGCTCCTCTTCCTCTGCTTCCTCCCCATCCTCCCCATCCTGCTCCTCCTCCTCTGCCTCCTCCTTCTTTAGAGGCACTATGTAGGCCAGTTCTTAAACAGTCCTATGACTCAGCCTCTGACTGATATGTTTATAGGCGTGTACTACCATATAAAATAATTAAGTGCTTAAAAAAAAATAAGTTGGCTTGCACAAATTCTAAGCCTATAAACTTTCCCCACTTTTGAGATGAATCTTGGTGGTCAAGCTACCCTACCTATGATTGTAGAGGTCACAATGAGGCTGCCAGGACTCTTAGATGGTGGGTAGTAGGCAGCACATGCTATGTATTTTTATCAACCTTGGGGTTTAGAATTAACCAACTAAGCAAGGTCATGGGTACTGCAGGGATGCTTCTGATGCTAAAGCTCTATGACAGATTCAGAATTAAACTCTGTCACTTCCTATGCATGGCAGAACATAGGCCCTGGGAAAAGAACAAGGCAGTTACCACCATGGTCCCTGCTGCCCACTTGGGTCGAGTCCCACCTCATCCCTACCCGCATCAATGCGCATCATGTGTTCAGACTGTCATAATATTTACCCACAGCATCTGGGATGCGGCAAAGAGTGGGGTTTGTGCCTCCTTTCAGGTCTGATCCGTGGCTTGGTTTATTTGAACTGGTACAGGGTAGGAAGAAGCTTTATACAAAAGGACATCTGGGAAAAGATGTCCACGCTTTCCAAGACACTAATGGCGCCGTCCATCCGTGAATTTCATGAAGGGCAGCAGATGTTCGCATGGGAGTAACGTGAAGAGAGGAAGCCGAAAACTAAAGAAGGACCCAGCACTCCGTGTCATACCAGGCTCACATTCTTTTTTGAAGGGTGCACTGAACTCACGATTATCTCTTCGGTTCCTAGAGATGATGGGTCGTCGAATCCCGCATCTAAGGCCAGGGTGTCACCTGTTTTACTGCCATGATCCTACCCATGATCCTACCCAATGAGATGACTGACATTTAGGGACCAGCTGGCTCAAGAGCGAGGTAGGGAGGGCACGTCTGAAGAGTTCTGTTGGGACAGTGGCTGGAGTGGACCTGGAGATGTCTGTTCAAGGCCATCGGTGGCTGTAGTGTTGCCAAAGCCAGTGAGATCGCTTGTGTTTTCACTGACCCTCACAGTTCATCCCCACTGCTGCTTTTCTTCCTGGACTTGAAAAGACAATAGATGGGGCCAAAACCCGAGTCCCAGGCTGTACCGAGTGAACGGAGTCCCAGGATGTTCTAAGTGCTGTCCACATTTTTTGTTCTTTTCCACCATGTATCTTTTAAGCACTAATTAAAATACTTTTCCTTTTCACATTTCTTTATTTCTGACTCCTAGTTTGACCAGTGACTTCCATCCTTTGATGGGGTGTTAGAATTGTTATAGGGGGCCGGACAGTGGTGGCGCATGCCTTTTATCCCAGCACTTGGGAGGCAGAGACAGGCAGATTTCTGAGTTTGAGGCCAGCTTGGTCTACAGAGTGAGCTCCAGGACAGCCAGGGCTGCACAGAGAAACCCTGTCTTGAAAAACCTAAAAAAAAAAAAAAAAAAAAAAAGAATTGTTATAGGGGGAAAAAAGTGCAAAGAGGGGAAAATTTACATTTTTAAAATTCCAAAATTAAAAAAAAAAAAAAGTCTGCAAGTATAAGTTGAAAACTACATTGAAGGCTAGTGAGGTGACTCAGCACATAAAACTGCTTGGCACCAAGTGGAAGGACTTGAGTTCAATCCCGGGACTGTCCCAGATGAAGGAGGGTACTGACCACTCCTATAAGTTACCTTTTCGCCTCCACATCTGCATTCCCCATGCACATGTGTGCTCCCACCCACAGAATAAATAACGTGTAAAAAGAGAGTGTAAAAAGAGATCTACACTGAATGTTTATTTTCTACCATAGTTAATTTTAAGAAAAATAAATAGAAAATTCCAGTGAAAAATTGGAAATTCGTAAACTTTTTTTTTTTTTTTTGAGAATTTCAGACATGAGTTTTCTTTGTGTTGCCTCACCCTTTCCTCTCTGACCTTCCTGTGCCGGTGGTCCCTTCTGCATCCATCCTATATATCCTACTAAATCTCAGTAATGGTGTCCATATGTATGTAAGTTTATGCTGACCACTTAGGCTTGGGTGGCCTATCAGGGCCTCATCTCTGAGGAGAGCTGCCTTTCTCTCTCTCCCTCAGCAGCTATTGGCTGCTTGGTTCTTCAATTACGGGGGGGGGGGGGCATTGTGCTCCTCTTCCATGTTGGCATGCCAACTGGCGTGGTGTTGTGCTGGCAACCTTGTTGTGAGAGCTCATGGTCTCGATAGCCGTATCGTGTTCAGAAGACATTAGCTTAAATCGCTCCTCCTGGTCCTCTGTCCCTAATTGTCTTCCTGCCCTCTCTCCCATGATGTCCTCTGAGCCTTGTGTATACATGTTCCACTTGGGGTTACTCATTTCATAGTCGTGTGTTCTTTGCACATTGGCCAGTAGTGGTTCTATCTAATATGGCCGCACAATTGGAAAAATTTAAAATATAAAATGTATCTCACTGACAAAGTCATTAAAATATTTAAAATTATGTGATGTTGACTGAATGATGTATATATTAAGCAAGTGGATTTCTTATGTAGACATTTGTCCCTTTCATAAACTATTTTATTACATCTATGCAAATACTGAAATTTAAAAAAAGAGAAAAACCATAAAGAATTGGTTCTAAGAATTTTGGATAAGATATTCAAACTGTACCACATATTTCTAATTTTGTGATTACAAATGGATTTAATCCTTTGTGCTGCTTGTAAAATATAAAATCTAACATATTTAATCTTAGTTTGTAATTTTGGAGAATGCTATGGAAAGCATGTTGTAGTTATTATATTAGTTATTGCTGTGTAAGAAATATAGTTATGATTGCAGGTCGACATTAATGCCTCTGTTCCGCATTAAAAAACAACAACAAGGGGCTGGTGAGATGGCTCAGTGGGTAAGAGCACCGACTGTTCTTCCAAAGGTGCAGAGTTCAAATCCCAGCAACACATGGTGGCTCACAGCCATCCTTAACAAGATCTGACTCCCTCTTCTGGAGTGTCTGAAGACAGCTACAGTGTACTTACATATAATAAATAAATAAATCTTTAAAAAAAAAACAACAAAAAACAAAACAAAACAAATATCGATCACTCCAGTTAGCTTCCTGACTGTGGGTGTGAAGTGGTCTATTGCCTCACAATCCTATCTTACTGACTGTGGGTGTGAAGTGGTCTACTGCCTCACAATCCTATCTTACTGACCATGGGTGTGAAGTGGTCTACTGCCTCACAATCCTAGCTTCCTGACTGTGGGTGTGAAGTGGTCTACTGCCTCACAATCCTGGCTTCCTGACCATGGGTGTGAAGTGGTCAACTGCTTCACAATCCTAGCTTCCTGACCATGGGTGTGAAGTGGTCAACTGCCTCACAATCCTAGCTTCCTGACTGTGGGTGTGAAGTGGTCAACTGCCTCACAATCCTGGCTTCCTGACCATGGGTGTGAAGTGGTCAACTGCCTCACAATCCTAGCTTCCTGACTGTGGGTGTGAAGTGGTCAACTGCTTCACAAACCTGATGTTATGCCTTCCCCATCATGACAGACTGTGTTCTTGACTGTGTGCTAAAATGAACTCCTCCTGTCTTAAGGTATTTTGGCATATTTCTGAGAAAAATAACTTATAATATTTTAGAAAACACACAGATTGTCACGTGTTTCCCCACACATACAATAGGTATATTTTGTTTGGCAGAGACTTATAGGCTTAGATTTTTAAAAACATACTTTTAATAAGGGTTCAGGAATGCTTTGATCCCTCCCCCCTTCTAGCCTACTTTCCAAAAGTAGGGGAGAAAAGATGCTAAATAGAACAAGGGGATATGGACCGTTTAGAAGTAGTTCTTTGGGACAAGTCTAATCTCCATTTTTCAGGATACCAGAAGTTCAGTTCAGTAGTATCAGGATAGCAAACATGATGAGCATCGGTAGCATGATCCAGCAGAATCCACCAGGCCCTCGCCTCAGAATGAGTCAGCAGGAGCAACCAGGACCAGCCTGATACCAGAAGAATCTCTGCTGTGTCTCTCAACCAAGTGAAGATCAGTGAAGACATGAGATGATTGAAGTGTTGCAAAGCTACCTATGCAAGTGCCTAGTCATTGTCTGTTGAGTCCCATTTATACTCTCTCCAAACATCACATGTTCTCCCATGGGACTAGCAAAATACTACGTGAGTCTGTATCCAGAAACTTCCACTTCAGAGACTCTTTTAAAACGATCGATGCCTTTATCAGGGGTATGCATTCCCTAAATCTGTATGCCCCCCCATTACTTTCTCTTCCATTATATATGTTATGCACATTGCTTGGTTACTGCATTGTTCTGGCCCCTGCAATAGGGTTGAAATTGTGATCTAGAACTATCTAATATATTATTTTATATCTTTAGAAAGTCCAAAGTGGCTGCTATACTTCATAATGTTTTGATTCACTAATTCACTTATGCCTTCATTCAAGGATGAAGTGAGTGCCAGATACTGTTCTGGGTTCTTTGGCAAGCATGACAATGTATCCTCCCACGGTGGAACCTGCTTTTCATATCATGAATTATGCCTTACTGGAAATTTATGTTAGATATTTGAAGTTGATAAATTGTATAGTAAGAGAGAAAACATGGTGAGGGAGAGATTTGTTTTGGAGTTTTATTTTATTTTGTGATAGCCCAGTCTGGCCTTGAGCTTGTGATCTTCTTGTCTCATCTCCCTTTGTCAGCTGTTGGGGTTACATGTGGTTTCCATAGTTCTCTGCAGCTTTCTAATGTTAAATCAAAATGCCTCAACGAGAGCATAGATGTTACTGAAAAAGTACATTTGAGCAAAATCCCGAAGAAAGTGAGGGTGTTTATTTTAGGAGTAAGAAAATAAGTAAAGGAATTTCTATGGATGAGACCCATTTTTTGTGAAGAATGCTTTCCAAGGATAGTGACTTTGCCCTCTCTTCACTCACATTTCTAATATTCAGCCAAGGTGTCTGTAAAATGATAAAAGGATTAAAACTATGTGGTACATATGCATAGCAGATTCTATGCAGCCAGACAAATAATGGAGTCCTGTGGCTTGCGATATCATAGGTGAATGCAGAGATTTATTGCGTTAGGTGAGATAAAGCCGGGCACATAAAGACAAATGCAGAATGACTTTAACTGCGTGCAGGATCGAAAAGAGTTGACCTCACTGAATTAGAGAATGGTTAGCTTAGCAGCGATTGGGGAAGGTCGGGGAAGGAGGCCGGCAGTGGAGAAGACAGTCAAGGGTCAAGTTGCTCTTACTTAGTAGGAATGGACTCAGATGCACTGTTTCGTCACAGGGTGGACTGAGGGCGACAATACTGCATTGACTGTTTCTAAACATACAGGAGAGAGGATTTTGAATCATGGCACAATGTCTACCTGCATTGAAACACTACTCTCTATCACACGATGTGCACAATTCACACACCAATTAAAAATAAGGCAAATTACAACATTATAAAAATGTTAGTATTTTTCCCTTGTCTCTGAACTTCTCTTATAATTCAGATATTTGAGTTCCCTATGATTTCTGGGTTACCTAGTTTTTCATAGAAATGTGCAGCGGGATACAGAATTTCTTTAGTATTTTTAAGAACAGAATCTCCATGGTAGGGAGAGGGACACGAGCTGTGTTGTATTCGGAGGGTTTCAATAGTTCGGTGGTACCACGGGCATTTTCTTCCTCCATGCATGGCTTTCATGGAAAGGAGCTGGAGCAGAGCCACAGATTTATGTCCAAGGTGGAAAAAAACCATCAGCAGTGCACGCACCCCACTCACAGGCTTTGACTGTACAGCTCTGTCATGACAGAGATGGAGCTTTCTCTAAAGAAGCTGAGGTATGCATTATCAAAGCAAATCTGATCCAGAGCTCAGAAGAGCAGAGCTACAGAATTTGCTATGTCGGGGGGGGGGGGGGAACCATTTCCTTTTCAGACAGCTATATTGTACTAGGAGACCCCGGGGATCGCAAGCGAGAGCTGACAAAGCATTCAGTACTGGAACATGGTATTCCTACCCGGACCCTGTGCCCTAACTCCTGAGAGTCAAAGAGGTGGCTTCAAATGTTTATGCTCTGGAGGAGGAGGCAGCGAGAAAGGGCACTCTTTCAAAGATGCTGACTTTGGAGAAATAGCTCTGCATAAAAGCCTTTTTGTTTCTGTCCCTTAAGATGAAGTGGGACTGTCCAGCTCTTGCTAATTATCACAGGGACTGTTTTGTGTATTCGTTCTCCCCCCCTCCTCTCTCCTCCCTCCTCCTTCTCTCCCCCCCCCCCCTTCTCCTCCCTGCCTCCAGGACTTTACTCCCGAGGTCCTTTGCTTAGCAAGCGGTTTCCCACCCCCCCCCCCCCCCCCCCCCCCTCCCCCCCCCCCCCCCCCTCTCTTTCTCTCTCCCCACAGTTTTCAGCATAAAAGCAAACTATAAAGAAAACCTTGCCACTCTTGTGGAATGTGGGACCCCAGGCTTGCCTTTAACTTTCCAGGAGTGCTAATGGTGAGACTGTGTGATTGCATCCTAACAAAGTGCTTTCTTGGACTCTTCTGTTTGAAGGAAACGTGGATGTGTCCGCTGCACGAAGAGTTCTGCTGATCATGGAACCCCTGAGCATTGAACTTGGATTCAGGTTTCCTTTGTAAGTGACATGTGCCCTCTTCCAGTTGAGGACAGTTGAAGACAGGGATTGATACCCAGCTTCATTTAGAAGACTGCCCTAGGAGCTGGAGGCCAGGGTTGCTGGTCTCGCCCTAAGCAAATCCCGCGATAATAGTTACACAACTTGAAAAGAGGCGTGAAGATGTCGAGCCCGGACATGGGAAGAGCAAGAAAGACAACGAGGAGGGGACAAAAGGGGGAAATGGGCAAGGAGATGTTCTAAAGATACACAATAAGCTGGTCTGGAAATATTTGCATGAAACCTACCACCATGCTTAATAAACATACACCAACACAAATTTACATTAACAAAAACAATCTCACGCGAATTGTAGAACTGGTCAGGATGCAGAGAATAAGAAATTACAAAATGCTCAGCTTTTATTATTATTATTATTTTCTTTATTTACATTTCAAATGCTATCCCGAAAGTTCCCTATACCCCCCCTGCCCCTGCTCCCCTACCCACCCACTCCCACTACTTGGCCCAGGCCTTGCCTTGTGCTGGGCCATATAAAGTTTGCAAGACCAAGGGGCCTCTCTTCCCAATGATGACTTACTAGGTCATCTTCTGCTACATATGCAGCTAGAGACACAAACTCAGGGTGTGCTGGTTAGTTCATATTGTTGTTCCACCTACAGGGTTGCAGCCCCCAGCTTTTAAGGGAACATATTCACCACTACCCTCTCCCAAGTGGGAGCAGAAAGAGTGTAGGAGCCAGAGGTAATGGACAACCACAAGGAAACATCATCTTCTGTATATAGCAGGGCAGACACACAGAGGAACTCACAGTACCTGGGACAGCATGTGCAAACCAGGGCAATCCCAACCAGAGCAAATCTCACCATGGAGAAGGGAGGGGAGCTCACAACCCCATCCTTACCGGTGGAGCTACTGACAGTTGTTAGTTGCTGGGGAGACTCATCTAGGGATATAAGGGCAGCACGAGTTAGTTTTGGAGGACTGAGAGAAAGGGAAACAAAGGTGTGAAGTTTGGTGAGTGGGAGGAAGGGAGGACCTCAGAAGAGTTGGGGAAGGGGAATGAACATAAAACAAATATTAAGCTTTTAAAGGTGAAAAATAAAAGCAATTTAGTCCTGTGGGTAATGTGAATTCAGTGTGTGTGTGTGTGTGTGTGTGTGTGTGTTTCTGGGATATGATATAGAATGAGGCTAAGCCAGTGTTTTCTCTCAGTACACTGAAGATATTCACCAATCAATTTATTTAAAAAATTTTTTTTGAGAGTCATAAAGGCTAGACACTCTGCATGGGTAATCTATTAGTTAATATAGGTAAAGTGTATGTTCTTATGTAGTTTTCATTCTTGAAAGACAGAAATATAGAAGTAGGACAAGAAAAATAAAGCCCAGGTCTGCTCTATCTAATATGGTAGCCTCCGGGTTGGTGGGCCTATTGAGAAATTGAAATGTTTAAAATGGTTTGTGCCTTCTGGATACAGCACACAATGGGTTTTAGAGAGATACCATAAAAAAGATAATGAATACTCATGTATTTTAATTGAGAATATGGTGAAATAATTGTTATATGGGAATTAATAAAATGTATTACTTAAGTTAAATTTACCTATTTTTTTGTAGCTTCTGGATAATTTAAATGAACATACATGACCTGTGCTATACTTCTATGGGACAGGGCTAATGAAACCTCTAGAGACTGGCTTCTCCCTAAGTTACATTCTAGTAGCCTTAACATTAGCATCATGGACGTTAGATATACAGATGCTCTAACTCTGAACAGATCCGGGCAGGTTTTCAGCAGATACATAACACAATCTGATTTTATTTCAATACAGTATTCTGGCTAGGGTGTTACAAAGGCATGGCTATGGGTTATGAGCAAAAACTGCTGGAGTGACGCTCTTAATTAGGCATGGGATCTGACAAGGAAGTAGTTTTCATTATTGGAGAGTGCAGACAATGTTTCAGTAAAGAAGCGTGGCAGAGAGGACTGGTTAGCAGGGTTGCTGTCATCATCAATGACTCGTTTAGCATCAATGACCATGGCAAGGGCTGTGACCTGTCAACCAAAATCCTCTCTCTTTCAGAGTCACAAAGGTAAGCAGGTAATTGATTACCCAGCCTCTTTCACCTCCATGCAGCCATTTCATGGAGTTCTTCAACTTACGAGAAGAGGTATATGCTACATCAGTGCCGGGGTTGCAGCACTGGACATGGCTGAGTCCATAGTTCCTGACTGGATTATTGACTTTAAAATATAACACACACACACACACACACACACACACACAGACACACACACACATACACACACAGTAAACCATCAAGGTGCTGGCTCTCCCCCAGTCCCTGAAACCTTGAAAAGCTTTGAAAAGGGGCCTTTGCTTAAAAAGCTGTGCATCATCTGCTGAGATTTTCTCTACATACCTTTTAGTGACCGCAGAGCACAGCATTGTTTTTAAGACTGCTTTTCCCAGGTCACTAAGGATTTTAAAGACATGCTGGTCTTACAGACTCTTTCCCTTAGAATATAGGGCTTCTTAGAATCTTGGGGGCCACTGTCTAGCAGCAACTGGTATCCTCCACGGGACTTGGAGAAGGCCTATCTAAAAAATTTCGCGGTTTTGGCTTTTGTCTAGTAGGGGAAACTCCAGTATGATTGATAGAAAATCCACAATGCTTCAGAGAATTATATGAAATAAATACTTCAAGACCGGCTTAAAAATGGCAGACCTACTGCAAAATAAGAAAAGAGTTTTAAAAACCATGAAACACCTATTTATCAGGCTGAGAAAACCACCCACTTCAAGTTTGAGCTTGTTTTAATGGAAAAAGAAAGCTGTCAGAAAAAGGAGCCAGCATCTTTGGAAGATAACCCCAAGGGATGGTATTGAGAAATAACCAGGAATCATGCATTTGCCAGATTTCAGAATTGCGGGAGATCAATGGGTTCTCAGGTTACCTGCTTTAACCAGTTTTGCATAAGGATGTGTAGAGTGCTCACTGGACACCAATTCTACTCCATGTTAGGTATCTGTGGAGGCAGAGCCCTGCTCTTTATTGCCTGTGTTTTTAGCATGAGAAGAATGGTATGTACAGAATCGACAAGTTTAATTCAGTGTTTGTGATTTTTCTTGATGTAGAATATGGCGGGGGTGTTGTACTATGAGTTCCTGTGCCTCTGCCCCATTACTCTCCCATGCTTGTTATTGTGGGAAGGAACAATGAAGCAGCCTGTGGAGGCACCCATACCAGGAACATTTGTTTTCCATCCGATGGGCCATGCTATGGGACATGGAGATGGGAGCTCCCTGCCACACCCCACCAACATTGTCATCTCAAGAAATGAGTGATCCCTGAAGCTTGTTTGTGGGATGCTTTTTGTTTGCTTGCTTGTTTTGGGACAGGGTTTTTCTGTTTTAGCCTTGGCTGTTCTAGAACTCACTCTGTAGATAAGGCCTGCCTAGAACTCAAGAGAGCCTACTGCCTCTGCCACCCAAGTGCTGAGAATAAAGGCACGTGCTACCACTACCTGATGGATCATTGTAGTTTTAAGCCAGTCGGTTTTGATATAGTTTGGTATCAAAGAAGATATAAATGAAATTCAGTTCAACCCAGTATCCCTGAGAAAGCTTTGATCTCCAGCCATATCTAGAAAAGCTTTGAGTATTACTCATGCTCTCCCCCATCCCCCCAGCACTCCACTTCTCTTTCCACCTGGAGCTATCGCTATTTGGATATTGCTGAATATCTGGTTTTTCTTTTCAGTTGAGTGATAATAGTTTCAAGGCAAATAATGACATGCAGCCAGTATTTGAAAGACAGTGTCTGAATTTTTTCAGATAGACACAATGCAATTTCCATGTCTTCTCAGTTGTATCTCATATACCGCTTAGGTTGTTGTTGATTCTTATTTTAACTCATGTTTTACATTCCCAGAAGTTTGTTTGCTTCCTGCACAAGTGTACACAGTCATTCTTTGTCATTTCCTTTACTTGCTGGTGTTTTCAAGCCTAGGTTTTAATCTTTCCTCTGAAATGTTTTCTTTGTATGTGTGTATGTGCATGGTTTTTTATCCCTCGGAGAGCTAATTGTGGGGAGTCTTGAGGTCCAGAATGAAGTCGAATGAATCCCTCCAGATAGGATCGAGGTTTGTTTCTGCCAGGTGCCTGGGAACCCTCCCAATCTGGATCTCTTTAAACTAACCGCACCATTTGAAAGTGTTTGTATGACCTTGAGCAAAGGCTGGCTACAAGAATTAGCTCGCCATTACCATTTGTCTTTCTTTTATTTTTATTTTTTTTTCCTCGATGTTGTCTAATGTCAAACTGTTCCTTGAAGTCTTCAGTGAGGGCGTGTCCATGTGATAAGTTTTCTCCCAATTAATCATTAAGCTGAAAGAGGAACCCTTTGGAGTCCTGGCTCTATGGGAGTAAAGGTCTCTTATTTGACCACCCACTTTGTCTCTAGTCTGCATACGCTAATGAGGACTTGAAAATCTCAATTCAACTCTCACTTTCGAAATGCCCTGGGGCCAAAGTAGCTGAAGCTTTTCTTCTGTCAGTTTGTGCTTTCATTTTGGCCTCGGATTTTTTTTTTTTCTTCCTTCTATTATTATGCTTTCTTTGGCTTCTCAGTTTATTGATGTTTTTAAGGAAGATTTCTTTGTTTTTGTTTCTCACTAGCATTTTAGATCTTTTTCTCCTTAGAAAACTATTTGACTCAAACTGTTCTAACCCATCTCACTGCCAGAAATACCTCAATCCCTGGGGGTGGGGTCGGGGGAGCACAGTCCAGCCTTTCAGGCATGATGGAAAGCCTTTTGTCCCTGTTCCGTGTCGATATTACAAACACAAGTTGAAGCCAATGGTCAGATATGGAACATAGAATAAAGTTTCCCTAGTCCATAGAGGGAACAGAAGAGGTCTGCGTCCATCACCACTCTCTGCAGGATGAACTCAATCTGCAAAAAGAATTTTGCAACCAGGAGAGTTCCTAGCAGAATCATCAACATTATGTCATTTTCTTTTTTTTGCACATGACTATGTTCCCCCCCCATCCCCAGAAAACAGAGTTTAAATCCCATTATATAAATAGCCTTTAACAGTCTTTATCTTCTGAAAATAGAGGTCCCCCCAACTGGCTGTTTGTCCATTTGTTTGGATGCTTTCTAGGGCAACTGTTCACTGACGACAGTGTGGCCTATGAAGAATAGTATTGGTTGGTAAATGGAGTTTGTTTAATTTAAACTCATACAGAATTTCCAGAAGATAAGATACAAGTAGTAATTTAAAGGACTGTAAAAGAAATGAGATTTGCTTTAGCTTATGAGTTCAGAGGGTCCTTGAAGAAACAGGTGTGTAATTTTACCTTACTCTTTTTTTTTCTTCCTTACAATTTTGCATCATACTCTGGGGTCAGTATTTATGATTTCGAGAAAATGCTAATATGTATTTTGCAGTCTTCAGTAATACTCAGGAGTTCCCAAGAGTATAATTTCACCAGAAAAAAAAATACTACCCACAAAATTAGAATTCACTAATAGATAAAAGGAATTCTATAACGATCTTTGGGAAGAAATGCCAATTACAGTACAGATAATTATAGATGGTCTGGGCCAGACACAGGAAGGACACACAGTGGTTCCGCACTGTGCACTTTATTGTTTTCTAAGAGCCTGCTGCATCCACTCTCCCACCACAAGCCAAGACACAACAGGCTGTTTTGTGTCTAGGCTTCCATATGTGGATGCTAACCTCTGTAAATCTGGCTGCTCCTGGTGGGACTGCAGATGTTGTCTGGGCTTAAGAAGGCCAAGTGACTTAGGACAGATGTCATCCTGCATGGGAGCTCTGATTTCGCTGGTGACAACTTTAGTAAACGAACAAGGTCTTCTCTTCTGAGAAGTCTGGACAAAATAACGAACATAACCAAAATGTCAGACTAAAATGAATTGAGTGATACAGTGGGAGTCAGATATTTTAAGAAGGCAGAGGTATAGGAGGAATTATGAATTGACAGAAACCATGAAGTAGAGCAGTAGCAGATAGAGAAGTGAAAAAAACAAAACAAAACAAAACAAAGCAAAACAAAACAAAGCAAAACCAGTGGATAGAGAGAAAAGAAAGCCATGAGTAGCAGAGTGACTGACAGCTTCATGAAGGGCATTTAGGTTTCTATGCAGACTTGTTCTCTAATGCATTTAATGGATAACTTTTAGTGAGTTCTTCTACAGTCTCACACATGTACAAAGTTCATTCTGTTTGCTGTGATTCCCTATCCCCCTACCTATCCCTGTTACCCTAACCTTTTCTAGTCTCTCCCCCACGTTGATGTCTTTTGTTTGCCCAGACTCACTGAGTGTAACTAGGCCTGTCTATATGATCAAGGGTTTGGAACTGACCACTAGACTCTGATCAGACCCTCAGGGTCTTCAGAAACAGATACAATGTCTGCCCCTCTCCCTAAATCCATCAGTAGCTAATAGGTCAGCATTGAAGGGGTAAGCCCTTCCTATGAGCCATTCCCCAGTCCACTGACTGTTTATAGGCCTCGTCTTGTGTCTGTAGGCAGCCACAGCTACGGAGAGGTCATGGCTACACTGACTACTATTGCGTTTTTTAAAATAATGAGCATGCCAACATACCTTTATTGCTTCAAGAATATGTACTTATGATATTAATAACTGAATTATACTAATCAAATTGGATCTTATAGAAAATAGAAGGCCATCAAATGGATACTTTTATACAATTTTTACATTTGTCTAATGTATGTGTATGTACATGTGTAAATTCAGGAGTATACACCCATGCTTGTATATATGGATGAATGATTATGTTCCACCGTGATGGCAACGGACTAAGCCTCCGAACTATAAGATGTCTTCACTGAAATGTTTTCCTTCATAACAGCTGCAGTGGTCCTATTATCTCTTCACAGAAATAAACCCCTAAGACATGGTTTAAATATACAACATCCCCACAGACTCAGATATTTGAGTACTTGGTCCGGAGCTAGTAGACAATCTTGGGCAGTTGTAGAAATTTCAGGAGGTGAGATCCAGCTAGCAGAAGTAGGTCTCCAAGGGAGGTTGGAGTTACAGCATGGCTCTTCCACCTGAACATGAAGTTCTATTGAGATATAAGCAAGCCAGCCTCGTACTCCTTCTGCCACAGCAGTGACCTGCCATGGACTCCACCCCGGGTTTCCAGCTATGTTGGATTGTACACTCCCAAACCAGGAGCCAAAATAAATCCTCCCCATATTTGTTCCTGCCAGATATTTTGTCACAGCGATGAGAAAACTGATACATAAAATTAGTACTGAGTAGTGGCGCCTTTGTGTTGAGAAACCTGACGGTGTGGTTCATGGGCCTTCAGAAGTGGTTTCAGGAACTGTGGGATAGGATGGAATGCTCTAAGCAAAGGTTAATTGACTATTCTGGTGGAAATGTCAATGAACAGAGTTTCTGTAGAAATGAAGACATGGAAGACCTAGGAAATGAGATTTGAGAAAAGAATAAGGGCTTTCCTGGGGACAGGGCTAGAGGCTCCTGTTATTACATTCTGGCAAAATAGAAACATCATCATCAACAACAACAACAACCATAACAACAAAATAACAACATAAAACCATTCTGGCTTCATTCTGTCTGTTCCATAAAAATGTTAATGAGGCCAAATGAAGGAGTGATGCCCTTGCTTGTTTTGGAGGAAGTTTCAAGACAATAATTCGCTGAGGCTCTGGCATGGTTACCCCCATCTCCTTTAGTGAGATTTAGAGTGAGAACTCTGAGCAGACATTGAAATAGAGAGAAGTAGACATGAACAGTTTGGTAGGGAAAGGAACGTGAGCAAATTAAAGATGTGGAAGTAGCAGCTATGGGCAAAGTGATTGCCAACACAGCAGCAATACTGGTTCAAGGCATTAATGTGTACTAGTGCATAGTAGTGCTCACTGGAAATGCCACACCCAGAGAAAGCTCCAGAATGGAATTCATTTGAAAAAAGAAATTCAATTAAAAGGAGAATGCCTTGTATATATTGGATATTAGTCCCCTATCAGATTTAGGATTGGTAAAAATTCTTTCCCAGTCTGTTGGTGGCCTCTTTGTCTTATTGACAGTATCTTTTGCCTTACAGAAGCTTTGCAATTTTATGAGGTCCCATTTGGTGATTCTTGATCTTACAGCACAGGCCATTGATGTTCTGTTAAGGAATTTTCCCCCTGTGCCCATTTCTTCAAGGCTTTTCCCCACTTTCTCCTCTATATATTTCAGTGTCTCTGATTTTATGTGGAGTTCTTTGATCCACTTAGACTTGAGCTTTGTACAAGGAGATAAGAATGGATCAATTCGTATTCTTCTGCATGCTAACAGCCAGTTGTGCCAGCACCATTTGTTGAAAATGCTGTCTTTTTTCCACTGGATGGTTTTAGCTCCTTTGTCAAAGATCAGGTAAACATAGGTGTGAGGGTTCATTTCTGGGTCTTCAATTCTGTTCCACCGATCTACCTGTCTGTCACTGTACCAGTACCATGCAATTTTTTTATCACAATTACTCTGTAGTACAGCTTGAGGTCAGGCATGGTGATTCCTCCAGATGATATGATTGTATATATAAGTGACCCTAAAAATTCCACCAGAGAACTCATAAACCTGATAAACAGCTTCAGTGCAGTAGCTGGATATAAAATTAACTCAAACAAATCAATGGCCTTTCTCTACACAAAGGATAAACAGGAGGAGAAAGAAATTAGGGAAACAACACCCTTCACAATAGTCACAAAATATATAAAATACCTTGGTGTGACTTTACCTAAGGAGGTGAAAGATCTGTATGACAAAAACTTCAAGTCTCTGAAGAAAGAAACTGAAGAAGATCTCAAAAAGTGGAAGGAAGTGTCACAGCAGGGGGGCCGTGTTCCAACAGGGTGATCCTGAGAATTGTCTCTCTAGTTTAGTTGTCCCAGATGTTGGAAGCCTCTGCAACTTGAGCTAGTAAGAGAAGTAGCGGAATGACGCATGGCATCATTGTCCATGTATTGCCGGGTTTGCGAGCATGCAAGATGCAATCACGATGGAGTCACTGAGGCTTGTGCCAAGGTCCTAGGAAATCACCAAGGAAAAATATAGCAGTGTCATGCTTGCCTCAAAGAGACCTCGACAGGCCAGCGTTTGAAGCTGTGAAGGTAAATCCTAAGTCACAATAGAAACCTCAGGATATTGGAGATCCCAGTGTGATGACTGTTTTGGGAACCTGCAGATACTGAGAGGCCAAATGACCTTCAGGCAACAGAGCTCTGGGGGCATGATTCCTGCCAGCCCGGATGATGCCTCTATACTTCCTGTGTATTTGAGATACAGGGTTGTTTTCTCTCATGGGTTTTGGTCTTGCATTGGTCTGATGTTTCCTGCTTTGACCCCATTCATCTCTTTTGGAATTTGGATGTTTATTCTGTGTCATTTTATATTGGAAATATGTAACTGGATGAAGATTTCAATGTCTCAGGAGAAACTGTGGATACTGGAGTTTTGCATAGCATTGCGACTGTGAAGACTTGGGGAACTTTCAAAATGAGACTGATAGCATTATGCATTATGAGACTACCATGAGCCTATGGGGCCAGGGGTTGAATGATATGGTATGGTTTGATCATAATTGATCCCTGACAGGCTCATGCACACAAACAGGTACTCCCAGCTGGGTGGGATTATGAAGTTGAAGTGTTTTCTGGAAGTAGGCCAATGGGATCAGTCCTTGAACAACACAGTTTCACTTCTGTCTTGGGTTTTCCTTTTCTTTTTTTCTGCTAAGATGTAGGCAGGAAGCCATATGCTTCTGATGGCACAGCACAGGGCCACTGTGAAATCTATCATGCCATGCCCACCATGTATATTTTACTTTCTTAAATTTGGATCCAGGTACATCCTTCCTCTCCTGATGTTTATTGCCACGCATTCTGTCACAGAGATGAAAACAGGAGGCTACGAAGCCTCTGATTGTGTGAGTTGGGACCCGTGGCTTACTCAACACTTAGTAGTTTTCCCTAACTCTTCCAGTGACCGCTAAGGTCTTTAGTCTCTCAGTTTCTGAAATCTTGGTTCCTTGTAGCCTCCTTCCCTACACAGCCCTAGCTCTCTTCCACCTCTCACCTTAGTACTTGGTCCTCTGCATAATGGGTCTCTGTAGTGTGCATAGCCTTTTTCCAAGACACTCTTTAGTGTGCTCTAGCTGCCTCCAGTCGGTTGACTGTGCAGATGCTCTTACAGCTCTGGCTCCCATGACCTTGGGGAGGCTCAGCTTCAGTTTTCTAATTATTGTTGTTGGGTACTTTTTTTCTGGAAGCCCCAGATCTCATCTACTTTGAGCTTTTAGCTCAACCTCATCCATCTACGATAAAGACCAGCAGACAACGAAGGCCCACTCAGGAGGAGCTTTCACTGAGACCTTAGCATCTTAGCATAAAGGATAATAGAGCACCGCAGTGAAATTCTTAGGTGAGGGTTGGTCTAGGCTTGGCCCAGGGATTGGCACTAATAGAAGGTGTGGCCCTATTGGAGGAAGTGTAGCCTTGTTGGAGTAGGTGTGCTACTGTGGGTGTGTGTTTTAAGACCCTCATCCTAGCTGCCTGCAAGCCAGTCTTCTGCTAGCAGCCTTCAGATGAAGAGGTAGAACTCTCATCTGCTCCTGCACCATGCCTGTCTGGAAGCTGCCATGGTCCCACCTTGATGATAATGGACTGAACCAATGAACCTGTGAGCCAACCCCAATTAAATGTTGTCCTTTTAAGAGTTGCCTTGATCATGGTGTCTGTTCACAGCAATAAAACCCTAACAAAGGCAGGAATCATATGAAAGGAGTGAAGAACAAGCTCCATCTGAATCCCAGAGAGAGTGTGTCATGCCTTCGTTGAACTTCTAATTCTTCCCAGGCCAACTTGGCACATACAGGGGATCTAGTTCTGCATATCATGATGCTTGCATCTGCATCAGTCACAAGACTCACACATGGGTCAATACCTCTTCTCAAGTAGACCCCACTTCTTTCTGCCCATTATATATTTTGAGTTACTAGATTTCTCCTCATCCTCTTCTATGTTTTTTGGAGGCTACTATTATTGTAGCAGCTATGGGCTGGGTTTTACAAAGGTGACTTTAGGTGGTGTCAGATGTGGGTTCCTGTATCTTGTGGTAGAAATGAAGTCTCTTGAGGCTGAAGTCAGGAGTGACTGTGGATGAATCAGGGTTTTCTGAGGAATGTTTGTAGCAAGATTTCTCTCAGTGATTCCTGAGAGGACCTGATGTAGGATTAAGATCCCCATTGGCACCTAACGAGATGCCATTTCAGAAAGCTGGGCCCTTCTTATTGGCTTCACAGTGAGTTTCATGTACAGGCATCCCCAAGGAGACCCATAGTCCTTCCCTGGAAAGGCTGTAAGGAAAGAATGGTAAGGTTCTGGAAAAGGAGTCACATGGACATGGAAGAGCCCCCAGAGTATGTGACATCTGTTCACTTAAGGAGAAAGGTTCATTTTGAAGCCACTGAAAGGACACTCAGACAGCTTCCGGTCACATTTGTTCCATCGCTTCATCCAGTCAGCAAGCACACTGGGGTGGTTAATCTTCATTGTCAGCTTGGCTGGATTTAGAATTACTATGGAGATTTAAGACATGCCTCTGATGGTGCTCATGGCCGTGTTTTTAGATATTAACTGATGGAGAAGAACCACTCTAGTGTGGTTATACCAGCTCATGGCCTGGGAGCTTATGTAGTGTAAATAGGAGAGGGAGAACGCCAAAAGTACTCTCCCCAGCCCCTGCTTCTTGGCTGCTATGCCAAGAACTGAGTCTCTCTGGCATGCCTTCAACACTACAATGGACTGAACCCTTTGAAGCTGAGAGCCAAAAAACCAATCCTTCCTTCTTTTAAACTCTTTGTCAGGTAGTTTATCACAGCAACACAAAAGTAACCAATACAATATCAAAGCAGTGAAGTGTGGTATTGCAACAGCTGAGCACTTGGCTCCCAACCCAGTAAGACAGTCATGGAAAACTCCCAAGGGGTTCTAGCACGCTTCCTGGGCTTATCTACCATCTTAATTTTAGGAAGGTCCTAGCTCGATATACATTTTCATGTTTTCCCATGTCAAATATTACAGGAAGGTTAAGCTTGGTGTGCAGTGACATTCTCCAGGCAAGCTTTCCAAAGCAAAAGCTGAGAGTAATGGATGTGGCATGGCTTCCAGGAAATCATGTCCAAGACACCCAGCCCGCAAACCTCAGCAGACTCAATGGTTGCACTGTATCAGACCTGCCAGTTTCCTGTGACTGAATCCCTGAAGATTCCAACCGCATAGTGTCAGGGACATGGGTTCCTGTAGCTGGCAGGAATTCAAAAAGAGAGGAAAGAGGTATTGAGAGAGAGGATACATGGAGAGGAAACGGGGTGAGGGTGGGGGAGACACACTGCTGTATATCAAGAGAGGCAAGATCTCTATTGCTGGTGATTAACAACGGAAGGAATTAAACAGTCGTTCCCTTTCTAAAGAGATGCTGTTGAGCAATTGGAAATGCTTGGTGCAAACTCAAAATTCAATACTGACTGTGCAATCTTGATTAATTAAACTGATTGTTAGTCCGGTTATCTCTAAACGCTGGCTTGATAAGAATACCTAATCACGGACTTGTCAGGAGGGTGACATGATTTAAGAGCACCGACAATATAAAAGTTTCTCTTTGCAGCTGGGTAGATGGCTCATCAGTTAAGGACACTAACTGTTTTTGCAGTGGACCATGGTTTGAGTCCTAGCACACAAATGGTGGCTCACAGCTGCCCATGTTACATTTTTAAAGATTTCATCATCTTCTTCTGACCTCCAAAGGCAACGAGGATGCATATGGTGCAGGGATATTATGTGAGCAAAGCACTCATACACATAAATGAAATAAACAAATCTTGAAACAACTTTAAAAAAATTTGTACTTGATAAACTTGGGATAATCATAGCAAAAGCTTATATAATTTATGATCATAAATTTTTGATGTGAAAAGAAGCACAAAAGGTAATGAGTAGAGAAATGACCATTTGAAATTTGGATTATTTGGAAAGACTAACATGAATCAGTTTTTTAAATGCCATAGCAACTTGCCACAGACTGAGTGCTTTATTTATTTTTGGTGTTTGGTTTTTGCTTTTGTTTTTGTTCTCTCTTCCCCACCCCCTCTGTATGTGTGTGTGTGTGTGTGTGTGTGTGTGTGTGTGTGTGCATGCGCGTGTGTGTGTGTGTGTGTGTGTGATGACTAATCTTGGTCATCAACTTGACAGATTTAGGAAGAGTAAGTCTCTGCTAAGCAAGAAGAACGTAAATATATTCTTACAATACACAAAGTGAGAGAATCATTTTAATTTTTGGAGAATGTTTGTGTGTACTAAAATGTTTATGACAGGTTGGGATGACAATCAATGCATGTTCACTCTAGTGGCTGACATGCTGAAATGGCTGGCACCAGCGACCCCCTACAGAGGCTCACATCAGCTTACATGCTTACTGGCTGCGCCCTTTACCATGCATACTCTTGCTTAGCCTGTCTTCAGAGTGAGACGGTTTTACCTGAAAAGACCTTTAAACAGACTAAAGAGGACACTGTGGTAAAGTCCAAGACACATCTTTATTTGGCACTTCCCATTCCTCATCCATTCAGGCACCCTACACTCAAGACTGCTTCCTGAGTTCTCATCCGATTACTGTTTCTGAACTTTCTCTCTGCATGCTGCCCTCAGTTCACTCTCAGTGTGGACATGAGCACACCCTTCCTTGTGTCTAGTGTCTATCTCTCTCACGGGATGAGGGCTAGTGGGGGGGGACCTGTGAGTGGTTATCTTGATTAGGTTAGTGTCTGGGAGTTCCGTAAGGGATTCTATATCAGGTTAGTTGCGATGGGAAGACCTGCCCTAAGCAGGAGTAGCACCATTCTCTGGTTTGGATTTTGAGACTATATAAAACAGACAAAACTAGCAGAGCAACAGCATCCATCACTCTCCGATTTTTGACTGCCTCAGGTTCCTGCTGCTCTGGGTTCTCAGCTACAGTGGGCCACACCTTCAGAGACAGTGCCTAAGCAAGCCCTTCCTTTCTTAAGTTGCCTTTGTTAGGACATTTTTTTAAAAAAGCACATGTGGCAATGTATTATGATAGAAATGTCTCTTATATTCTAAGAGCCTGGAATTTTTGCTGCACCTCACAGAGTTAATGACACACCTTAAGGTCAGTTAAGGCTTTAGACTGCTATCCTACTATGTACCCAGCCTATTTGTTTAAACTGCTTTTAAGAGGACAATGAATCAACCAATCTTTCCTGTCTTGGATTGCCCATGAAATCAATTTTTAGAACCTAAGAAGACGCATAACTGTAATCTTAAATCATGTATTCTTTCCATGACCAGAATAATGCATATGTGTCATTTACTGAGAGCAGCAAATACAGAATAGGAAAACAATCTCCTAAAATAAAATGTTAAGTACCAGCAAAATTTACATTGCTTAGGTGCCAGAGAGAGAAATAAACAGACAAACAAACAAAATGAAAACAAGCAAGCAAGCTGAGGATGGAGCCATGTGAGGTACAAGTGACACATGTTATGGTTAGGATGGAAAATGTTCTGCACGGGCTCGTGTGTTCAAACTGGGGGTGACCCTGTGCAGGGATGTTGAGGGATATTTAAAGTGGGAGGCAGCCTGGTTGGCAGAAGTTAGATACTAGTATCAGGTCTTTGACAGTTATAATCCAGTTGTACTTCTGGTCTGTTCTCTGCTTACTGGCTGGCCAGTGTGAAGACAGCTGCTCCGCCTCACCTTCCCGCTGTCACTGATGGACCCCTTAGCCACTCCCACTGCCTTGTCCTTCCAGCCATCACTAATGGTCTTCCACTACACTGATGAGAAAAGTAAGTGACAAAATCAACAAGCTGCAAAATAGAAAATGTAAGACTGTCACTAGAAATTGCATGAGGGCTTCACATTGGTTCTTTTAAATTCTCTGTTATTTTTGACAATGTAGTGCCTCTTATAAACATGTTCTCAAGTACACAAAGTTCATTAGTGCAAACTGGGTCTAAACTGTTCTTATTGAACACTATTAAATAGATTTCATTTTACTTATATTTTGAACACATGCCTTTTCCCTCTGCACAGAATATCCTGAGTTGCCACTTCATCCGTATGTTTCCTATCTGAAATGACTTTCAACCTTGAGGCAATCTAAAAAAAAAAAAAAACTTCATTAGTTACAGACCTAATTCTGGACTTCATTAAAGTAAAGTTGTGCTTTGAAAATATGATCAGATAGTATTTGGGGAATGGGTAACTTGTGTTTGATTTATTGTATATTGTCTTACAAGATTGCTATTCTAAAATATTATTGGTTAGGTAATCAATGAAGTGTTGTTGAACCAAATAGAGTTCACATTGCAGCTTGGTATGATCATGGTACAGGCTTAAACCTGTTCAGCACCATAGCTCAATTGGAAAGGAAACTGCAAGAGAAAGTCCCTTCCTCACCCAGCAGAGAGAGAAGTGGCTTCTAGAGCATAGGCCTATTGGGATAGAAAGAGAGTAAAAAGAAAAAAAAAAAACCAACAATTTGAACCCTTAGCTCTAAAAAGCTGAGTAGAGTCTTGGCTTGGAGAAGGTAAGACCCAAGGGTGCTTTGATGGCTTACAGCAGCAGCACTTCTCAACTTGTGGATCTCGAGCTCTTTGGGGGATTGAATGAGCCTTTCATGGGGGGGGGTCTCATAATCAGATACCCTGCATACCAGATATTTACATTATGATTCCAAACAGTAGCAAAATTATAGTTATGAAGTAGCAACAAAAATAATTTTATGGTTGGGGAGTCACCGCAGCCCGAGGAACTGTATTAAAGGCTCACAGCATTAGGAAGGTTGAGCAGCACTGGCTTGGTGCAATGCAGATGATTTCAGGCTTCTTGGAATAGCACTGGAAGCTTCTGACCTCCCAGTGCTGGGTCCTGTCCCCCAAGACAGCTGAAAGTAAGCAAGGCAGGCTGCTACCCCAGCGGGTTCCCCCAAACACTTACTATCGTCTACACCTGGAGGAGTGGGGGAAAGAGAGAAATCTAAGAAAATAAGTTTCCTGTAGAATTTAGTGTAAAAGGCTGCAATGTGCATCACAGCCAAAGCACAGGAAGCAAGCTCTGTCATCCCTATTTACGTCAGGGGTCTCACCCACTGCCCACTGCCCACTTTCTCTTCTCTGAGATGGAAACAGTATGTGTGGGTTCATGAATACTAAGTTTAATCACACATACAAAGTATTCAAATAGTGCTTGCTACCCAGTGGGAATTTAGTTAATTATATACACATATTACACACACACATACACACACACAGACATACACTCATACAAACAGACACACACATACACACACAGACACATACACACAGACACAGACACACATAGACATACACGCACAGAAACAGACACGCGCAGACACAGACACCCCCCCCCCCACATACACACAGAGAGAGACAGGTCCTGTTGCAAATCATTTTATTGCTCTTTGAAAAGAAACCGTGTATTGTTGGTGTTCATGAATTCCCAGGCCGGGTCACATTCAGTCCAGGGCAGAATGTGCTAGATCCCTAGGGGTCAGTGCTACCTTCCCTTTCCTTGGTTTCTAGTTCCTGAGATCATCGTGATTCTCAGTCTCAATGGTAGGCTCTGTGAAATTCATAACAGTATCTCAAACACTTGTGAAAGCACTTTGGGTGTGTTGTCAGCAGCCTTAAGACATAAATGACTCAGAAATTAAGACATCGTATGAATTTAAAATACATTAAAAATATACTAAGAATTTGTTCAAAGTAGAATTTTAACAAGCTAACTTAATTATAAGAAACATATCTTATACCCAAGTACTGGAATTTATGCCCAAGTACTGGAATTTGGTGTTCCTTTAGTATAGTCAATATCTGCATCACCATGATAGACGCATCTTCAATATATGCCACATTTTTTTTTTCAGACATATCACTTTCCTCTGGAAGATGCTGGCATGTATGAAAGATCCCTGGATGCTGGGGAGATGCTCACAGCTTCTTCCTCAGTTGCTCATGTCTGCTTAGAACCATTTGGTCAGCACAGTGCATGTTGACATCACAGACTACAGCATCACCTGATGACCCCATCTCTCTGTTCCTTCAGCCCTCATCTCCAGAAACTTCGCTTTCTCATAATCTTCTCTTGTGACAGCTTTCCTTAGTATCACTTTATCATTCCCCAGATTGTTTGGCTTTTCAGTTTTCAGGCAACTTAAGTGTTCTTTCTTTTACAATGTGGCTGGTTCAACTTAAGATCTTAATTCCAGTTCTGGTTCAGCTCCAGGAATTAGTGTGTCTGTTTATGCTTCCGGGAAGCCAGCTCCTGAGTGTGTGACTGTGCTAACAGAACCCTACACATCCTGCTCACCTGCACTTTGAGTGGCAGCTGACATTTTATCACCCCACCGTGGCATGCTTTCTGTTAATATACGGATGTATGTTCCTCATCAGCTTTGCTTTGAGATGGTCAACCCTGTATTCTTGCAACCAACTCTGTTATCAATAACATCATTACTTTGAACTATCTTGTATATCATGTTATTCTCTATTATGTATAAAAACTCACAGTGAATAATGGGTTTTGGTTTATATATATTTAAGAAAAACCACAGAAGGTGGGCTGGGCTTTAGCTCTTGTACCAGCCTTGATATATCAGAAAAGCTCCTGAATAGCCCTGAATCTCAGTTTTCCACTATAAAACGGGAATATAATACTTAACTTTTATAGTTTTAATAATTATGAGTGCCAAATGAAGATTGCTAGTGAAACTGAGAATAACTTATCCCAGTTGTTTCCATACCCTCCCTGTGTTACTCTTCCTTGTATCGTCTCATGCGAACACACCTTTAATCTCATCACCCATTTCTTGTTATTGAAAGAAAGGAAAACATGGACCACTAGACATTCAATAGTCTAAAGAATGTGGTCCCAAAAATGACACCATCTGAAGCTAATTACCTTGAAGTACTCATTGCACTGTGGGGAGGATAATAAATGATATTTAAAATGTGCTGCATGGATTTTTTACACCTTAAAATGAAACACTCTGAAAGAACAGAGTCAATGTGAAAGTTTTCCTGAACTGGACCCATGGTTGAGGCAGGAAGGCTTTGGCAACTAGTGGGAAGGAGGCATCAGGAGCCGCCATGTTGATCTCCATTCAGGTTCTTTCTAGTACTTTCTGCCTTACTCCATCTTCCAGGGAACTGTGGGTTTTTAGCTCACCTGTCCATGGTGTGTTGTTATGACATTTGCCTTCTATTTGTTTCCTAGAGCTAGAAATAGAATAGTAACCATTTTAAGACTACTACCCTTATGAAGTTACTAATTTAATTAAACCAAGGCAATGTGATTAAAATGATAACATGCAGGATATGCTCTGATAAATTTTCATTTTGCTTCTCATGGTTTTGTCATTATTCTTTCATATGTAACCATTTCACCACTTAAATTTTAAGAATTTAATGAAGAGAGTTCATTTGACTATCCCCAATGCCTGGCCTGGTCTATCTCCATGATTTGAGAGTTATTTTCTGCTGGTCTAATTAAACTGATCACTTACCAGATTTATCTGACCTAGCTCAAGTCAAGTATATCCTGTACTTGTGCAACCTAAAGAAGGCTAGATTATCAGACATTTGGCCAAAGGAAGAACTTCACATACTTACATAAAAAGCAAGCAAGCAAGCGAGCAAACAAACACCAATGTGAATGGTTTAAAAAGTATGTCTGTCTCTCATTGAAACCACTAGTCTATAGAAGTGTTCTCTAATGAGAACTACTTAGGTAAATCCCAGAGCACAGAAAAACCATAAACTTTATTAAAGAATTAAAAGAATTTAAAGACCCTAGCAAATACTTTATTCAACTCCAAGTGGATAACAATAAATGCTTGAGTGATGTCCAAGAAAATACAAATACGCACCTGAATGAAATAATGGAGATAATTCAGAACTTGAAAATTGAACTCAATAAAGATGTCTTAGTTAATGTCCTATTGCTGTAAAGAGTCACCTTGACCACAGCAACTCTTATAAAGGAAAGCATTTCATTGTTGCTGGCTTACATTTCAGGGGTTCAGTCCATTATCTTCACAGTGGGAAGCATGGCAGCACTCAAATAAACATGGAGGTGGAGAGGTAACTGAGATTTTTTTCACCTGGATCTGTAGGAGAGAGAGAGAGAGAGAGAGAGAGAGAGAGAGAGAGAGAGAGGCTGAGAGACTGGGCTTGGCTTGAGTTTCTGAAACTCCAAAGCTCACCCTAGTAACACACTATGTCTAATATGGCTACACTTACACCAAGACCACATCTCTTAATAGTGCCACTCCCAGTAAATCTGGGGGGGGGGCATTTTCATTCAAAACCATCACAAAAAGATAAAAACATTGAAGAGAGCACAAGCTGAGCGGAAGGTGGACATGAAAAACTCAATATCCCAACTTAAAACTTGGGAAAGGCTTGCAAGTAGAATGAACCAAGGGAGTTAGGCTGAGGGTGGGGAAAGGATAGGACCAAATTACTCAGGAAAGGTGGTCCCTGCATGAGGTGTGTCTGGAATTAGCCTTCTGTTTTTGAATCAAACAGAAGATAGAAAAATAAGACTCAAAGATAAAGTAGAAGGCCTTGACAAGGTAAAAATTATAAAAAGACAAAGAAAATGAAAAAAATTCAAAAGTATAGAAAATTTGAAATATCAGTAAGAGACCAAATCTTTGAGTTATAGGAATGGAAGAGAGAGAATTTCTGATCAGTTGCTAAGATCAGATCTTTATGAGATTATAGAAGCAAACTTCCCCAAACTAAGACACACCTATACAGATACAAGAAGTACACAGAACCACAGCTAGATAAGAACAAGAAAGAAGGCCAGGTCCTAGTGTCTCTATGGCCAAGACCAACCTGGTCTACAGAGCTAATTCTAAGACAGTCAGGGTTACACAAAAAAATCTCTGTTTTTGAAATCCAAAAAACCAAGACCAAACCAAACCAAACCAAAAGAACAAGAAAGAAACACCCCATAGTATGTCATAGTCAGAACATCAAATACACAGAACAAAAGAAAATATTGAAAACTTCGAGAGAAAAGAAATGTCACGTATAAAGTTAAACCAGTCAGAACAATAGCTGATTTCTCAACAGGAATTCTGAAGGCCAGAGAGCCTGGCGCGATACACTCCCAAGTTCTAGAAGTCTATGACCACCAACCTAGACTACTACACTGGCCAAAATGATCTGGTATGGTTAAAGGAGAAAGAAAAATTCCATTATAGAAATAACCTTTAAAAAATTCGTGACCAACAACACTGCTCAACAGAATACTGGAACCAGTATTCCAAACTGAAAAGAGGAATAACCACAGAGTCTGGAAAGACAACAAATAAAGCGATAATTTAATGAAAAATAAACCAGCAAAAATATTTTTTGACTGCAATTGACACATACCTTTTGACAACAGCTATGAATATTTCTGAACTCAGTTCCACAATCAAAGGACACATGCTAACTAAACATATTATGAAACAAATCCCAGGCTTTTGTCTATAATATAACTTGGCTTTAAAGATAAGCACCACTTTAAAATGAAAGAGAAAAAAAAAAAACAAAAAAACAAAAAACTTCCAAGCAAATTCGATCAAGGAGTAAGTGGGCATTGCCACCCTAATATCTGATAAAATAGATTTCTAATTGATCATAGATTTATCAATAGATAAAACTCATCATAAGTGACAAAGAAGATACTACTTTCTAACGAAGTACTTCTTTCTAATTAACTTTAGAAATATCAAAATACCAAACATATATACACCAAACACTGGTGCACCCAATTTTATAAAAAGGAAACTTATGGACAACACAGATTAATACAAACCCAATAATAGGCAATTTCAATACCCCACTTTCCCAAGTAGATAGGTCATTTGGACAAAAGTAAACAAACAAACAAACAAACAAACAGAAAAACCTTAGAATATATGACATATCAAATGGCCCTAGCAGTTTTCTCCAGAATATTTTATTCAAATACCAAATGTATCTCTAGTAAGTGTGTAAACTCATGGAGATTAAACAACTCATTACTGAATGATGAATGGGTTGAAGGAACAAAGTCAAGAAAGAAATAAAAATATTCCTGAAACTAAAACCTCTGTAACACATTAAAAGCAGTTCTAAGGAGGGAGTTTATAGTCTTAAGTAGCTACAACTCTCCCCAAAACCCAGCTTCCCCAAACAAAACAAAACAAACCAAGCCAAACCAAAAGAACAGAAAGAGCAGAAATAAACTCAAATAAATGACTTAATGCATCTCAAGAATTTGCAAAACCAAGAACAAACTATACCTTCTAAATAAATAAGTAAAATAAATACAAATTTGAATGTTTGTTTTGAAGTAAAAGTCCTACAAAATTCAACCCATAATCATGGTTCCAAAGAATACTTTCAACATTGTAGGAATTGAAGGGAGCTTTATCTTGGTTGTGTTATAACTTAAATTTTCTTTAAAATATAAGGGGAATAAAAGGAGCAAGAGAAATGAGAACAGGTTGGTTGACTTATACTGCTTAAAATTAAAATTAGACATGAAAAGACATTGATCAAAACATGGTGATATTGTCCCCAAGTTAGACACTCCCATTGAGCATAATATAGCCTTCAGAAATAACTGGCTTATATACGTTTTGTAGTGGAAACTTAAGGGTTCTTTGGAAGGTCAGTTGGATGGTGTTTTGCTGGGGCAAGCACATGAAGGAGTGTTTTCCTGCAGTGGACACAGGTGAAAGGCTCAGGACTCATGAAGGAAACTTTAGGTGAGGCAGACACAGGAGAAAGGATGTTCTGTTAAAACAAGCATGTGAAAGCACTTGTGATGAATGATTATTCACCAATGACATGAATTTATAGGTCCACCTTACATTGCATAGTTGAGCAGCATTTGCTGGGACTTCACAGAGAGAAATGCACCAAAAAACCTTCTGGTGATGTGATGCAGTTTCTAACCACTTCCTCTGACTTAGACCGATTGGCAGAGTGACATCACTCGGCCAGACTCATGTGCTGAGGCAAGACCCATGGAGCATATGTGATGTTTGGAGCAAGTATAAAAAGGACTCATTGGACAGTGACAGAGGCTGAGCTTGGCTTGTTTATAGAGCAAGCTGTGCAATACTTGTGGGTCTCACATCTTTGATGATCTTCTCTTCTCTGAGAGAGGCACAGTAGAGAACTTTTCCTAGCATCCCTTTGGGTCCCTCCTGCTGACTTGAGCAGAGGCTGAGGCCCTGGCTGTCTCTGCTAGGTAGTGCCACCACTGCTGATTCAAGTTTGCTATCCCAACTCTACCAAACTACACTGCTGGTAGATCTGTGAAATAGGAGTTGCTCTAAAGAATCTTTCTAAACAGGTCCACTTCCCCCATGTCCGTTCTTTTCCACTAACTCTGGTAGGTGGTGGGCCACAAGGGAGGTTAAAGCGTTTAAGAACCATCATTAAAAATAAGCACTGAAAAAAAAAGTAAAGATACAGTGTTTATTAATTTACATTTCTATAGCTGCACCAAGTTAGTTAAATGTGCTACAAATGACACTGGAACAAGTGAATTATTAATATGAGAATAAATAAGCTTCAAACTCCTACCTCCATCAAAATTAATTAAAAACTAATGAAAGATATTCAGAAGAAAAATATGACTTTTATATTATAGTTAGTGACATATTCCTAAACAGGATAAAAATAAGCAAAAGGCATGGTTTTCTTCCAAATGCATGTTACAAACCCTAAGTGATTTCCTTCACTGTTTGTTTACAGAAGAGCATCCCTCGGCCTCATCTTGTTCAACAAGATGGAGCTTGACTGTTATCAGAGGTAGCTTTAATTTAGTTATTGTTTTACAATTTCATAAATATAATATACTTTGATCTCAATCCTTCAATTCTTATCCCTCCAGCCCCAGTTCCTACTAAATCCCCCCTTTCTTCCCAACAAATTTCTCCCCTACTTTCATACCAGTAGAAGTGTCTTACTCCATGAAGTTAGTGGTAATACTCAAAATAGACACAATGGTAACTTTTAGGAAACTTCAAGGTGGGCTAGTGCGTTCCAAATAGAAGGGACTGGAGCGCAACTGTGAAGGCTGGCGTTTCTAGTTGTTAATGTGACCAACTACACAAGCTTAGAGTCTTAAATGACAATTTATTACAGCTCCGATGGCGAAGATCTAAAACATGCTGATATCCAGGAGCCTGGAAAGCTGCAGTTTATCCGATGCTCCTTCTAGGACTGCTGGACTTCCTGGGGGCATCCTTCGCTCTCAAGCCAGTGAGCCCACAACTCTGCCTTGCTCTTTCATGTATACCACTCTGCTTCATCCGTGTCTGTTTCACTAGTACAAACACTTGTGATTATATCAGGTCCATCTAGCTAAGCCACCGTAGTTTCTGCATCTCAGCATCGTTATTCTAACCACATTTTGCTATGCCACATGATGTGAATACATGAGGTTCTTGTAATCAGAGCCATCACCATTATCATTATTATTATTATTATTATTATTATTATTATTATTTTATCCTATCTGAGTAGGTTTGGGGCAGTCAAGAAGACACATTTTCCAAATCACAAACAGATGAATATAGAGTATACCAGCACAATGAGGATTTTTTCCTAACTGGATTAGGGTCTCATAGCAGGACATTATGAGATGAGTTCATGGTACAGTTGCAGACCAAAATTATGAAAAAATCTTGTTCTTTTAATCAGCATATCTTGACTTTCTTGAGGTCGAAGGTATAGTTTTGAAGCATCTGCAGATGTGATGGCTAGTGATATGTCAATTTGACAAAAACCATGAAAGAAGGAACCAAAATAGAAAACAAAAGTGCTGCCCTAAAACTAATCTGTAGGCATGTCTGTGGGGGATGGTCTTGATTGCTGATTGATGTGGAAGAGCCCATTCCACCAGACACGTGATGTAGGAGAGCCCATTTCACCAGACCACATGATCTGGGAGAGCCCATCCCACCAGACCTTGTGATGTGGGAGAGCCCATTCCACCGGACTGCTCACTGGGCTGCTGGTCCTGGGTGCTATAAGAAAGCAGGTCAAATAAGTCTGGAAGAAAAATCGAGTAAGCAGCACTCTTCCGGAGTCTCTGCATCAGCTCCTGCCTCCATGTTCCCACCCTGACTTCTCTATGGAGTGGAGTGGGATCTGAGAGTTGTGAGCTGAAATGAACCCATTCATTCCCACGTTGCTTATGGTCGTGGTGTTTCATCACAGCAATAGAAACCCTGACTAAGACAGAAGAATATACTTAAAGGTCCTAGATCTATACAGTCTTAGGTATCGTTTTACACTCACCTGCTCATCTCCAGAAATTTTAAGTGTGATGGTGCCGATGGTGATGATGCAGATGGAGGAAACGGAAGAGTGATGTAATTCCATTTCAACTAAAAACATGTTTAAAATGTAAAGAAACGATGCCTACTTTAGATACAATACTCCTTTTGTTTTTGAGTGCAGGGAAGTAAACCCTAGGTCTTGAACTTGCTAGACAGGTGTTTTAGATTGTATTAAATCTCCACCCCCTACAGACAAACAAAGTCAAAGGAAATACTACAAAAGATGAACTGTTGCCCTACCTGAGGAGTACATCAAGAGCATTAGCTGCATTTTCCTTGTTACTGTATGAAAAATAACCACTCTGAGTGGTGGCACAAATTCTCTGTGGATGATTTGTCTTTTGGCTACATGGAAAGATAAACTGTGTCTGAGTCTTGCTGCCAATCAAAACATTTTAGAGTTTACAGATGCAAACATTAAGTGTAGGTACCATGACGGCCAATTAGCATGTAAAATTTTTACATTCCATGGGCGATAACATTGAACCTTTGAAATCCATCTGCATTCAAGAGGCACGCTCCCTCCCAGAACCTCAGAAGAATGCTTTCTTGGTTATCATATGATGAAAAGAATTGAATTCTGCACATATTTTCAGACTGAAGCTTTAACTAATGTATTTCCTCTAAGTAGTTTTACCTTTGAATTCTGTCTCTCGTCGATTTTCAAACACCCCTGTCATTTCATGATATCCCAAATTGGCATGACTGACGGGGTGGTCCAGCCTCTTTGTGGCTACAGAAATGTTTTCATGGGCTAAGAAGGGCATGGAGATACAAGATTCAAAGAGCATAGCTGATGTTAATGTGAAAACTAAGAATCAGTGATAATGGGAAAAGAGTGAGGAGTTGATGCCCTCAGAGATGCTCCTCTCAGAATCACATTTAACTCTGCATCTCTACAGCATCAGTGCAAAAACACAGCTCTTATCTTACCAGATAGAGTGCGCATAGCTCAGGATCATGGGTGTAGGCTATCCCAAATTTCATTTTCCCATGTAGTCACAGTTTTATTAAGTCCTTATAGCAATGGTGTATCACACATTGGCTCCAGGTAAAGAAAGTTGCAGCATCCCGGAAGCTCAACATGTTTCTTTCTTTTTTTTTTTTTGCCATAAATGGGATGACTTTATTAAAATCCCCTCTAAAGACTCAGGGTTCTACATATAAAAAGAAGCAGAAAAATAGGAGAGCAAAAAGTGGTGGATGACTCCAAGCATCATACAGACACAATAAGGCTGATGAAGATGTGAACTCACAGAAACTGTGACACCATGCACAAGGCCTGCACAGATTCAAACCAGACAAAATCCTAGCACTGAGAAACAAAAGTAGGCAAAAATTGCCAACCCCTAAGATGTTATTGATATCTACTAGTGAAGGAAAAATAAGTCTTCTCCAATCGCATGTCACTGATTGTATGAAACATAATCTAAGGTAACCAACCCCCTTTCCAGAAACACAGAAAAAAACAGAATTCTCTCTGTGTGTATCTCTCTGTCTCCCTCTGTCTCTCTCTGTCTCCATATCTCTCTTTGTCTCTCTCCATGTCTGTCTCTGTGTGTCTCTGTCTCTCTGTCTNTTTCTCTCTGTCTCTGTCTCTGTCTGTCTCGTCTTACTGATTGTTTTGTTTTACTTGCTTAGAATTTCACTCAACATGTTTCTTATAAATAGTTAAACATGGGGGTTTGCATGTAGCTGGAGGCCGGGTTATTACATACAAACAAGGTGGTGGGATTATTACATGCAGGAAACAAGAAGGTGGGTTAAGCTAATCTTGGTAGGAGCTGTCTCTGTAAGAGAATAATCTCCCGGCCATAAACATTCATCAGGAGAAAGCTGTGGTTGACCTTTTCTGCATGTACTGTCAACACCCACACTTGGATGAGAAGAAAGCTTTGCCATCCCCTCTGAGTCTCACCTGGGGAAGGCTTTGCCCCTTCCATATATGCTCATGCGAAACATGCACACTCACTCATGACTTTATTTGCTTCCTACCACAGGACAAAGAAAGTCATCAACTGAGCACTTTTAAGGTACATTGGTAGGTACCTCAGGTAGGTAGGTGGGGGCGAGCAAAGCAGGGAGTCTCTGCTGTAGACATTAGATGCTACCTGGCAACATACTTAGCTTTTGGGTTGGAGGAAGCTAGGTGTCTATTCATGCTTTCTAAAGAATTCACCAAATAGTCATTAGGATGTTAGGTTGTATTCAAAGATGGACAATGCATTCTCATTTAAGGCAGCTAAAGATTGCTTAAGATGCTTTTGTAGTTAGGCTCTGTTCTTATAATATTCTAATCTTTGAAGTTCTCACCTGTCAGCCTCTGTCCTGCAATTTTTCCTGGGCATATTCCTTCAGAGCAGAAGATTTTTTTAAATGTTTCACTAAATATATACTCATTCATTTTGTTCAACACTTATGAGATATGGCTGCCATGGTTTGAATGATGATGTACTGGCTGGTTTTGAGTGTCAACTTGACACAGGCTGGAGTTATCACAGAAAAAGGAGCCTCCCTTGAGGAAATGCCTCTGTGAGATCCAGCTGTAAGGCATTTTCTCAATTAGTGATCAAGGGGGGAGGTCCCATTGTCCTCTCTGAGAGGATCCTTAAAGTGACAGCTACCTTCTAAGAGTGCCACCCTCATGTTTAGCTTGAGTCTCACTGACTGTTTGCCCATTCCGAAGGCTTCCTAAATGACAATGACTCCTTTTATTACGTTTACCTCAAATTCTTTTCACACTTGTGTACTCTTATTTTTCTGCCTTCTTTCTGACAGAAGATATAACATGAAGTCTGCTTCATGCCATAGTAGAAATCAACTTGTTCTATCTTTATCATGAGAGGTAGTCTTCGTGGTGGGGGAAAGTATGTTTATTATTTTATTATTTGTTCATTGCTTCTTGGGCTGGAAGGAAAGGTTACCACAAGGTCAGGTAGGACAATTTCATGTTTGAAGTAACCTCTAATCTATCCTCAGAAACAGAGCACATATCTGACTTCTTAAAGTGTTTGTATCTGTGAGGAGTTTTGTGAACTCTTGGTAGCACAGTACAATGAAAATCATGGCTCGAATCAAACAAGGGGTCTATTTTCCTATTAAGGGAGCAGACTATTTCTGCACCCTATAATTCCAGGTTGGTCATGTGGCAATGACATCTGACAAAGTGATGATGGGTAAGTCCCAGTGAGCATTTCTTTGCTGGTTTACTCTACTCATTCCTGGAAGACAGATCTCAGAAGAAAGTCTCTATTGTCTCTGCTATTGCAACCAGGCTGTCAAACTACAGCTAACACCCATCAACCTAGCTGCTAAAGACCCGGTGAACACAATTAAGTCCAATTAACATGAAGAGCCACCTCCGGCTCAGTCCAAATTAATAGAGTGCGAGAGTAGAGCTCAGTAACCAGCTTGGTTAAGCTATAGACCTCCAGGGGGTTTTGTTATTTAGTACTTTCAATACACTGTTGTAGTTCCTCAGGGTCAAAAGTCCTTCCAACTCACTGCTGTGCCCTTCTTATCATAGGAGCTATGTTTTCATATTTACAAAAAGGTTTCTGGAGTGCTGGAGATTACTTCTACATTCCAGGCAGGAGCTGGTAGCGAAAGGATCAATGAGCTCTGCACGGGAGAATGTGGCCAACCCAAGAACGAGCAGCACCGAGCAATCTCATTTGCTATACAACCCATCCCCAGAGGATACTGAGACATGCTTATAGCTGAGCACGCCACAGCTGGTTCTCCAACAGAGAAACAAAGGGAAAGTGGCATAAGGTAGCAGCTGGCAGGTTTAGCCACTTGGTTGTGACAAAGAGCCTGGGACATTAGAGCAGTTTATTTCTGAGTCCATTGAGACTGTGTCAAGTTCTGTTACATAGAACTGACCATGTATGGACTGTATGCATATCCCATGGCTCTCTAAAAATGAGGCTGGTAGCTTCTTCTCTGTCTTTGTTCCTGTCTGCCCTCACATCTGTCCTGGGGAACATGACTATGAAAATGGATTGAGCTTTCAAAATCTTTTGTATCCTGCTGACATTTTATAGCAGGGAAATGGTCAAGTGCCATGGGCACTGTTTTTAGACCAAACAGCAATGTGAGTAAGGTTGGATTCGAGCAGACAGTTTACGAGAGAGAGAGAGAGAGAGAGAGAGAGAGAGAGAGAGAGAGAGAGAGAAAGGTAGGGAGACATCAGTTAATCCAGGTTTGATGTTCCACTTGCAAATCCTGGTGCATGATTCATCCAAAGCAAACATGGATGTGATCCACCATGGGATAAATTAATATAAAACATCAATGGCAAATAAAACTAGACATATGTCTACTGTGCTGATTCAATGACTATCTTGAGGTGCTAAGAAAATTAAATGATATTACATGCTGACCTCAGTTCTATGCCCAGAACTTTTTAAGATGATCTAGAACAGCTATTTTGAAATTATATACTGGGAAGGAATTTCCTCATAGAGTTTCCACCAATTCATGTCTTGGCCACTGTACCTATGGTCGTAGGAGACCCACAGACTCAACACAGGAATTCCTTCAGACTGATTGTTACCTGCATATAAGGTTCACCCCCCCACCCCAAGCATGCACATGGAAACATTGGCAGCAGAATACTTTATGAAATAATAAAGAGGCTCCCGACTGAACTTCATGGGTCTCTGGTTGAGGCATGTGTTGCCCTCCAGGGCGTCTGGGCTTCCTCTGCTGCTTGGCTTCTTTGGCTGTTCTGAGAAATTCTCCAGGCAGTATCACAGGTACTTATACCGAAAGGGCATAGGAATGAAGAGGGACTGACTCGAGGGAGGGGTGGGACCTGCACCTGCTGGTGCTAAGTTGTGTAAGTTAGTCCCAAAGACAGGGGGAATATGAAGGGGCTTTCAAGGAGAGCTTTGCACTGGTAGTTTATTCTGAAGACAGATATGGAAGATGCACAAGTGGAACTTGACACAAGGGAACCCTGGGCTGTAGGTGAAGGTCGTGGAATCAGAAAAGACAATGACATTGGAGGACAGAGCAGGCAGCTTGCCTAGAGCCGAGAGCTCATACTATACTGCTCTAGGAAGCTTCTTGCTATTCGTTGGAGATGCATTACAAATGAAATATAAATTACAACAACAAAAAACAAAATAAAAAACAATTTCTGATACATCATGGACAGTACTTTCATCGTATGTTTGTGTAGAATGTACAAAGCTGGTCCACGACTTTCAAATACGTGACATTTCAAGTGGAAATTCTTTTATATTGATTTAATTCTACTCTCTATCCCTTTTGTTCATCTGATGGAATTCTTCCTCAATCATATTTAATAGGCACTGTTTTCTTCCTTACATCATACCCATATCCTTGGTCAGATCATTTGGAGGTAACTACAGTTGCTTTGACTGTATTTTGATCTGCAAGTTCATGGGCTCGTTGGTAGCAACTCTCTCTGATTGTCTGCCTCCAGCTTAGATATGGGAATCTCTGTTTGGGTGAAAACATTTTACTTTCCCCCTCATTTAAGCCTCTGCCATTCTCAAACTGGTTGGGAAACCATGGTCTAATCATACTGTTCGTGAATGTGAAGTGTCTCCATTCACCACCTTCCAAGCCCAAGATGGGCTCCTCAGATTTCTCATTTCTACCATGGCACAGATTTTAGAGGATCTTAGAGCTTTCTGCCTTCATCTCTAGGATTCAAAATCTCAAAGCAAGCTGCTTCAAGGTCAAAGCACAGTGAGGTCTACCTTTAGGATTATGAGCAAAACAACAACAACAGCAACAACAGCAGCAACAACAACAGCAACAGCAACAACCAGAAACAAAAATGAAAACAAAACAGAAAACCTTAGTTGATATTTCCAAACCATCAGCGTACAATCAACAGATTTCCTTATGGCAGTTTTATACATATTTAATTTTGGTTAATTCTCTATCTATTCTGCCCCCACTGGCCTCTACCACACCCATGTCTCCGCTGCACTCCTCTGTTCCAGCATCTCCCCTTCCAGTTTTGTATCACATGTGTTCCACTGCCTCTCACACCCACCCCCTAGCTCATCTTTTATCTCCTGTCAAGGGCTCCTTTATCATTTCTGGGCATGTATCCAAACTTATCCCCACATAATTGCACATGTGACAGTCAGAACATAGAATTTGCATATGAGAGAGCATGAAGCCTTTATCTCTCCTATCCTGGGTTACCTCACCTAGTGTATTTTACCGTTCCACCAGTGTTTCTGAAAACTTCACCGTTCCAGTTTTTTTTTGTGCCTGAACAAAATTCCACTGTGTGCACATACCATATTTTCATTATTACTTGATCAGTTTATAAGGGTGATTCCATTTCCTTGCTATTGTAAAAAGAGCAACAACAAACATGGATGCACATGTGTTTCTGCGAGGGGTATGGAATCCCCAGGTTGCATGCCTATGAGTGGTGTAGCTATGTCATATTAAGCTCTGGTTTTAGTTTCCTCAGAGGCTTCCATATTGATTTTCATAGTGGCTGTCACAATGGACATTCCTACTAAGAGTGAATCAGGGTTCCTCCTCCACATCTTTGCCACCATTCTGTTGTTGTTGTTGTTGTTGTTGTTGTTGTTGTTGTTTTAATGATAGCTATTCTGATTGGAATGAGATAGGATTTCAGAGCAATTTCACTGATGACTAAAGAGTTGGATCACTTACACACTTTTTGGGCATTTGCATTTCTTCTCTTGAGAACTGTCTTTTTAAGGTTTGTTGGCCTGTTTATTGATTGGCAGTTTCATTTTGTGAAGCATTTTGCATTTCATGGCTCTTTATATAATCTAGATATCTGAAGGGTCACAGAACTAGAAAAAGGTCCTGAACTTCTTACAGAAACACAAAATGACACGGATAGTTAGAGCAATCCCAAGTAAAAGGAACACAGTAAGAACTGTTTCATTTTCTGACTTGATTTTCTACAGAGCTGTAGTGACAAGCACAGCACGGTACTGTCACAAAAACATACTTGTAGAACAATGGAACATAGTAAATGATCTCTAGGTAAGTTCACACAGATATAGACACATATTTTTGATAATATTGACAGAAACATACACTGGGAAAAAAGCCTATTCACTAAGAGTTCCATTTGCTCAGTGGCTTTTAACTTTGGGGGACTAGGGAGCCACTGGTTTCTTAACTCTCCAGTCTGCAGAGGGCCTCTCTTTTTATAATCCTGTCCAATGAATCCCCTCTTATAACTATATATATATATATATATATATATATATATATATATATATATATATATATACACATACATACATACATATATACATATATATGTATATATTGTATTGCTTCTTGTTTTAGTTAGGGTTTCTATTCCTGCACAAACGTCATGACCAAGAAGCAGGTTGGGGAGGAAAGGGTTTATTCAGCTTACACTTCCACATTGCTGTTCATCACCAAAGGAAGTCAGGACTGGAACTCAAGCGGATCAGAAAGCAGGAGCTGGTGCAGAGGACATGGAGGGATGTTCTTTACTGACTTTCTTCCCCTGGCTTGCTCAGCCTGCTCTCTTATAGAACCCAAGTCTACCAACCCAGAGATGGCACCACCCACAATGGGCTGAGTCCTCCACCCTTGATCACTAATTGAAAAAAATGCCTTACAGCTGGATCTTGTGGAGGTATTTCCTAACTGAAGCTCCTTTCTCTGTGATAACTCCAGTGTGTGTCAAGTTGACACAAAACTAGCCAGTACAATTGACCCCTTGTCAACTTGACACACAAACACATCACTAGTAAGCCTCAACCCTTAGTTCTTTTTTTTTCTACTGTGTCAACTTGTTTTTTTTTTAATTAGATATTTTCTTTATTTACATTTCAAATGCTATCCCGAAAGTTCCCTATACCCTCCCCCCACCCTGCTCCCCTACCGACTCACTCCCACTTCTTGGCCCTGGCCTTCCCCTGTGCTGGGTCATATAAAGTCTGCAAGACCAAGGGGCCTCTCTTCCCAATGATGGCTGATTAGGCCATCATATGCTACATATGTAGCTAGAGACACAAGCTCAGGGGATACTGGTTAGTTCATATTGTTGTTCCACCTACAGGGTTGCATTCCCCTTCAGCTCCTTGGGTACTTTCTCTAGCTCCTCCATAGGGGCCCTGTGTTCCAGCTGACTGTGAGCATCCACTTCTGTGTTTGCCAGGCACTGGCATAGCCTCACAAGAGGCCACTATATCAGGGTTCCTTCAGCAGAATCTTGTTGGCATGTGCATTAGTATCTGGGTTTGGTGGCTGATGATGTCAACCCTTAGTTCTTATTCATCCCCAAGATCTAAATAACTTTAAAAGTCCCACAGTCTTTACATATTAACAAAGTACTTTAAAATTCAAAGTCTCTTCACCGTGGGCTTCACTAAAAAACTTCCTTCAAGAGGGAAAAATATCAGGGCACAGCCACAATCAAAAGCAAAAATCAATCTCCAACCCTCCAATGCCTGGGATCCAACTCACGATCTTCTGGGCTCCTCCAAGGGCTTGGGTCACCTCTCCAGCCATGCCCTTTGTAGCACACACATTGTCTTCTAGGCTCCAGGCGCCTATACTCCACTGCTGCTGCTGTTCTTGGTAATCATCTCATGGTACTGGCATCTCCAAAATGCTGCTGTCTTCCACTGTAACTGGGCTTCAACAATAGGCTCTCATAGGCTCTCTTCATGGTGCCAAGCCTCAACTCCTTTGCATGACTCCTTCAGTCCTGGGCCACCAATTGCAACTGAGGCTGCACCTTCACCAATGGCCTTCCATGCCTTTCACAGTGCTGAGCCTCAGCTGCTCTGTGTGATCCCTTCATGCCTTCAAAACTAGTACTACCTGGGTAACTCTTACACAAGGTACAACCATGGCTATTTCTGGAACACAGCCTCTGTGCTCTCAGAAAACACTTCCCAGAAGATGTCACCTCAGTGATGCTGGTCTCTTCTTAATCACCACTAATTTCTTAGCTCCAGCTAACCAGCATCAATAGTCCCAGTAATACAAAGGTTTCACTTTAGTAGTTCTGGTATCTTGTTAATCACAGCTGGTTCTTCAGCCCCAGCTAACCAGAACCACAGAATCTTCACAAAGCAACAATGGCCCTGAAAAGAGTCTTTAATTTTCCCNCTGAAATTTCACAAGCCAGGCCTCCATCTTCTGCACTGTTCTCAACATTATCTTCCAAGCTCCTACACAACATCCTGCAGAGCTCTTAATACCAATCTCCTGGCCCAAAATTCCAATGTCCTTCCACAGTCCTGCCCAAAACATGGTCAGGTTGTCACAGGAATACCCCACTATGCTGGTACCAATTTGTCTTAGTCAATGTTTCTATTCCTGCACAAACATCATGACTAAGCAGCAAGTTGGGGAGGAAAGGGTTTATTCGGCTTACACTTCCACATTGCTGTTCATCACCAAGGAAGTCAGGACTGGAACTCAAGCAGGGCAGGAAGCAGGAGCTGATGCAGAGGTCATGGAGGGATGTTCTTTATTGGCTTTCTTCCCCTGGCTTGCTCAGCTGCTCTCTTATAGAACCCAAGTCTACCAACCCAGAGTTGGCACCATCCACAAAGGGATCTCTCCCTTGATCACTAATTGAGAAAATGCCTTACAGCTGTATTTCATGGAAGCATTTCCCCAACTGAAGCTCCTTTCTCTGTGATAACTCCAGCTTGTGTCAAGTTGACACAAAACTAGACAGTACACTTCAGTTTCTCTAAACAACCTCAACTAATACTGATTAAGTTACAGGTTGAGAATTTAGAAGAGTATATTGTTTATTAGTCTCTCATCTAGCTTCATGGTTATAATATGTAAATTTGTGAATGTAGTCATTTAAATTTGGGTTTTATATTAATTGAAGACCTCTGAAAAATTGGAGTATTGTTAAGAAAGCAGTCTTTCTTTCTTCCTGTTTGATTTTTCATACAATATCTAACTATATGTTGTGTAGCTTACAATACCCTCAGACTCACAGAACTACTTTACACTCCTAATCACTGGGGTTGTAGTAGCACATGATGCCTAGCTGAGAAAGCAACATTTTAGACAGTATGGAATGTTTGTAGAGGTTGGTTCAGCAACCCACAGATGAGACCATGAGCATGAAAACCAGAAGGCCAGGGCTGGCAAGGTGGCTCAGTTGGTAGCGTGCTTGCATATTATCTTAGTTACAGTTCTATTGCTGTGACAAAACACCATGGGCAGACAACTTATAGAAGAATATGTTTACTTGGATTTATGGTTCAAAGGGTTAGACTCCACAGTGAGTGGAGACGGCAAGCTACAGGCACAGTGACTGGAACGGAATCTTCGGGTTCCTATCTCAAAATACAAGCGTGGAGCATAGGTCACACACTGGGAAAGGCACAAAGCTCTCAGCTCTCAAAGCTGATTTCCAGTGACATACACCCTCCTACAAAACCACACCCCCTAAAGCTTCCAAACAGAGCAATCAACAGGTGACCAAGTGTTCACATACTTGAGACATGGGGAGCACCTCTTTCAAACCACCATGCCTAGCAGGCACAAAGTCCCGTGTTCCAGCCCCAGCCCTTCGTAAACTGGGCATCGTCCTCTGTTATCCTAGAAGTCAGGGAGCATAGGTAGGAGGGTCAGCAACTCAAGGGCATCCTCAAAGGTAATATTAACCTCAAACTCCCATTCGTCCTTCTTATTTCCCAGCTGACTCATAAACATAAATGTGCTTAAGTTTTTCCTTTAATCATTATCACACAACGACTCCATGAAGCAGTTAAATTTTAGCAATCTTGTCATCATACTCTCAGGTTAACTCATCATATCCATCACTGATCAGAGCATTCCATCTTTCTGCAAAGTTTAAGATCAGCCAGCCAATGGCATAAACCCTTTGTGGCACTGACTGAAGCTACATTAAATTTATTTGGCTATGTTTTAGATAACTTTATAGGTTTATGTTATTAAGATTATCTATCTTAGAAAATTAACTTAAAAATCCAGTTCTCTCCCTCCCCCTCTCTCTTTCTCTCTCCCTTACAACCTTCAATAACATTAAAAGTTTTCTGTATAGCAAGTTTGCCCATTTTTATAAGGTTAATTTCTGTACATTAACTATTTCTATGATAAATGGAGTCATTCCATAGTGTTATTTAACTTGTTATTGCTAATATTAAAAAATATAAATTTGTTGTATTTATCCTATATTTGGTCATTTAATGTTAATAGATTTTGTGTATTCCCACAACTTTTACTCTTTCTAGATAGATAAAACATATTATATAGTATTTGTAAATAATAATTATTCTAAGAGCATAACTTTATCCCCACATATCAGGAAATACTGACTGGAAACAAATGTTAAATACAGCAATAGTTTCAAGCCTTAAAATTTTATAGCAAGTGTTACAGGTCTGATGGAAGTTAAACAATTAATGATGTAACACTCTAGGCTATTGCTTTGCATTACATTGCATTGTACCACACAGTTTTGTTCCTGAAATCATAAACCTAAGGCCAGTCGCTCTTTTGAAAGGAAATTCATCACGGATTCCACGATGGACACCAGTGTCTTCACCAGGAGCGACTTAAGTACTTGAAGCATTTGTAAATGAACCACGGTTGAACAGTTTATTTCTGGGAACTTTGGCTCCTGAAGATACAGCCCTGCCATATTTGCAAATGTCTCCCTTGGGAGAGGAGCATACGGAGAAGTTTACACTATCAAAGCCGCAGTAAATACATCATAGAATCGTCCTTAAAGAGGTTTAGAAGTTTATTTGCAGTGTGTCCTTATTTCGAGCTTGGGTATATGATTCATATGGTCCACTTTTATTTCTTGCCATGTACTCCATAAAATGACATCATCAAAGACCATCTGAGAATAATTAGGATTGTGTCACTACTTGGATTCTGAGAGGGAACAAATAGGCACATTGGCAGGGAAATGCAACTGGAGGTTGCACTGGGGGAAGCACCAAGCTTTGGAAGATACAGCTCTTTAAAAAGCACCTGAAGAGGAGCCATGTGCTCAGAAGGAGGATGCTGGAGAATCGAGCCCACTGGGGAGCACTAATGCTTGCCAGGAAATGAAGCAGGTGTTCAAACTTTTTTCTAAAAAGGTTGATTGTTGAGCTGGGACTAGGATTTAAGTCCCTCAACACACAGCAAGGAGGTTTTATAGTTTCCAAGGTCAAAATCCCCAAGCTTATGTGAAATGGATAACTGGAACACTTTTGACTGATTGGTATCTGCCTTTATTTTGACGAGGGCATTCATTAGTGGTAACCCTATATGCTTGAAAACCACAGAGTAGGTACCTAAGTATCCTTACACCAAGGATTCTAGTTCTTTGAGTCATCCCCTTGGCTTTAGGTGGTAGCCCCTGAATAGGACACTGACAATTAGGAACAGAGCTATTGCTGTGATTCCGGACAATGTAGTCTCTTCAAGGAAAGGGAGAAGCACACCTCTGAGAGCAACTGGTACATCCGCATTAAGATAAAGGATAGAAAACCGATGTAACACACACATGTGAAGACAGAAAGCAAGAGTGGGAATGGGCAGGACTGAATTAATCAATGTTTTACGGAATACAAGCTTCCCTTGTCTCAAACAAAGCAGGCGTTCAAGTATTTAGGTGGTGTTTGCAAAACCCACTTTCCTGATCTACAAACCCAAAATGTATGCTTAACGTATGGTTGGACAATAAAATCTGTGGAGCAAATAGAGTACTCCATGTTCTTTGCTCTACCATCTCTTCCGTTCACATGTTGGAAACTCTGGTTGCTTGAATGAGAAATTTCTCCCTTGCTTTAAGCATTTGAATACCTGGTCTCCAGGAGGTTGGCACTGTGTGTGTGTGTGTGTGTGTGTGTGTGTGTGTGTGTGTGTGTGTGTGTTTTAGATGGCACAGGCTTGCTGGAAGAAGTATGTCACTGAGGGCAGACTTTGAGATTAAAAATTCTTTCCTACCTCTACTTTGGTCTCTCTGCTATGTGCTTGAGATGTGAGCTCTTAGCTCACTGCTTTTTCTGCCATGCTTGTGGCCCAATGTCATGCTGTTTCTACTGTTTCGGACTCCAAATCTCTGGAATCCTAAGGCAAAATGTCGTTCTTTTGCTAAGTTGCCTTGGGCATGGCACCTTACCACAGCAATGGGACAGTAACTTAGAAATGTGATGACCCAAAGTATAAACAGGCTGAGAAAGAAATTAGGGAAACAACACCCTTCACAATGGTCACGAATAATATAAAATACCATGGTGTGACTCTAACTAAGCAAGTGAAAGTTCTGTGTGACAAGAACTTCAAGTCTCTGAAGAAAGAAATTGAAGAAGATCTCAGAAGATGGAAAGATCTCCCATGCTCATGGATTGATTGGCAGGATTAATATAGTCAAAATGGATATCTTGCCAAAAGCAATGTACAGATTCAATGCAATCCCCATCAGAATTCCAACTCAATTCTTCCACAGAGTTAGAAAGGGAAATTTGCAAATTCGTCTGGAATAACAAAAAACCTAGGATAGCAAAAACCATTCTCAACAATAAAAGAACCTCTGGTGGAATCACCATCCCTGGCCTCAAGCTGTACTACAGAGCAATTGTCATAAAGACTGAATGTTACTGGTACATTGACAGACAGGTAGATCAATGGAATAGAACTGAAGACCCAGAAATAAACCCACACACCTATGGTCACTTGATCTTTAACAAAGGAGTTAAAACCATCCAGTGAAAAAAAGACAGTATTTTCAAGAAATGGTGCTGGCTCAACTGGCAGTCAGCATGTAGAAGAACGTGAATTGATCCATTCTTATCTCTTTGTACAAAGCTCAAGTCTAAGTGGATCAAGGACCTCCATATAAAACCAGAGACACTCAAACTTATAGAGGAGAAAGTANGGAAAAGCCTCGAAGATATGGGAACAGAGGAAAAATTCCTCAACAGAATACCAATGACTTGTACTGTAAGATTAAGAATTAACAAATGTGACCTCATAATATTGTAAAGTTTCTGTAAGGCAAAGGACACTGTCAGTAAGACAAAAAGGCAACCAACAGATTGGGAAAAGATCTTTGCCAATCCTAAATCTGATAGCGGTATAATACCCAAGATATACAAAGAGCTCAAGAAGTTAGACTCCAGAAAACCAAATAACCTTGTTAAAAATGGGGTACAGAGCTAACAACAGAGAGGGAAAAGATCTTTACGAATCCTAAATCAGATAGGGGACTAATATTAAGACCCTAAGAAGATGGATTCCAGAAAATCAAATAACCCTATTAAAAAATGGGATACAGAGCTAAACAAAAATTCTCAACTGAGGAATACCAAATGGCTGAGAAACACCTGAAAAAATGGTCAACATCCTTAATCATCAGGCAAACCAAAACAACCTTGAGATTCCACCTCACACCACTCAGAATGGCTAAAATAAAAAATTCAGGTGACAGCCGATGCTAGTGAGGATGTGGAGAAAGAGGAACACTCACAAAAGAACACACATGATATGCACTCACTGATAAGGGGATATTAGCCCCCAAATTTAGAATACCCAAGATACAATTTGCAAAACACATGAAACTCAAGAAGAAGGAAGGCCAACGTGTGGATACTTTGTTCCTTCTTAGAATGGGGGAACAAAATACCCATGGAAGGAGTTACAGAGACAAAGTTCAGAACTGAGATGGAAGAAAGGACCATCCAGAGACTGCCCCACCTGGGGATCCATCCCATCAACAACCACCAAACCCAGACACTATTGCATATGCCAGCAAGATTTTGCTGACAAGACCCTGGTATAGCTATCTCTTGTGAAGCTATGCCAGTGCCTGGCAAACACAGAAGTGGATGCTCACAGTCATCTATTGGATGGAACACCGGGCCCCTAATGAAGGAGCTAGAGAAAGTACCCAAGGAGCTAAAGGGGTCTGCAACCCTATAGGAGGATCAACAATATGAACTAACCAGTACCCCCTAGAGCTGTGTCTCTAGTTGCATATGTAGCAGAGGATGGCCTAGTTGGCCATCAATGGGAAGAGAGGCCCTTGGTCTTTTGAAGATCATATGCCCCAGTTTAGGGGACCCCCGGGAAGTGGGAGTGGCTGGGTTAGGGAGCAGGGTGGGGGGAGGGTATAGGGGACTTTCAGGATAGCATTTGAAATGGAAATGAAGAAAATATCTAATAAAAAAAATTAGGTCCTGAAAAAAAAAGAATTCTTAACTGAGGGATAACTTAATGGCTTAGAAGCACCTAAAAGAATGATCAACATCCTTAGTCATCAGGGAAATACAAACCAAAATGACCCTGAGATTCCACCTCACACCAGTCAGAATGGCTAAGATCAAAAATTCAGGTGACAGAAGATGCTGGCAAGGATGTGGAGGAATAGGAACACTCCTCCAGTGCTGGTTGTATTGCAAGCTGGTACAACCACTCTGGAAATCTGTCTGGTGGTTCATCAGAAAATGGACATAGTACTACTGGAGGGTCCAGAAATACCACTCCTGGCATATACCCAGAAGATGTTCCAACATGTAATAAGGACACATGCTCCAGTATTTCATAGCAGCCTTATTTATAATAGCCAGAAGCTGGAAAGAACCCAGATGTCCCTCAACAGAGGAATGGATACAGAAACTGTGGTACATTTACACAATGGAGTACTACTCAGCTATTAAAAACAATGAATTTATGNAATTCTTAGACAAATGGATGGATCTGGAGGATATCATCCTGAGTGAGGTAANCCAATCACAAAAGAANNCACATGATATTCCCTCACTGATAAGTGGNTATTAGCCCAGAAACTTGGATTACCCAAGGTACAATTTGCAAAACACATGAAACTCAAGAAGAAGGAAGACCAAAGTGTGGATACTTTGTTCCTTCTTAGTATGGGGAACAAAATACCCATGGAAGGAGTTACAGAGACAAAGTTCAGAGCTGAGATGGAAGAGAGGACCATCCAGAGACTGCCCCACCTGGGGATCCATCCCATAATCAACCACCAAAACCAGACACTATTGTGGATACCAACAAATGTTTGCTAACAGGAGCCTGATATATCTGTCTCCTGAGAGACTCTGCCAGTGCCTGACAAATACAAAAGTGGATGTTCACAGCCATCCATTGGATGGAACAGAGAGTCCCCAATGAAGGAGCTAGAGAAAGGACCCAAGGAGCTGAAGGGGTTTGCAGCACCCTAGGAGGAACAACAATACGAACTAACCAGTATCCCCAGAGCTTCTTGGGACTAAACCACCAATCAAAGAAAACACATGGCTCTAGTTGTGTATGTATCAGAGGATGGCCTAGTCTGTCATCAATGGGAGGAGAGGCCCTTGGTTCTGTGAAGGCTCTATGCCCCAGAGCCAGGAAGCAGGAGTGGGTGGGTTGGGGAACAGGGGGAGGGCAGAAAGGATGGGGGTTTTAGGAGGGGATACTAGGAAAGGGGATAACATTTGAAATGTAAATAAAGAAAATATCTAATAATAAAGAAAGAAATATGATGCCCAGTGTCAGCGTTGAGCAATGTGGTCAATGAGAGGTGGTTAGGACATGAAGGCTCTGCACTCAGAAATAGGTTGCCATTAGAATGGTTTGTCTCCTCTTGCTCTCTGTGTCTCATGCACACTTGTTTGTTTACTCACCATTACATGCCAGTCAGAAGGCTCTCACCAATCAGCATCATAGTTATGGGAGACTTCCCAGACTCTAGAACGGTCAGCCCAATAAGCCTTGTATTTTCAGCACTAGAGGTTGAATTTAGGGCTTTGAACCTGCTTTATGAGTAGTTCACCTATAAGATACGTTTCTAACCCATCCAATCATTTCTTTCTGTATTATTCAGTCTGTGGTACTCTGTCATAGCCACAGAAAATGACTATGACAACCAAATATACATTTGATGATTTGGAGCAATACTTCTATAAGTTTCCATAGAATACTCATGATAAAACAGAGGAATTCATTATACTTAAATAAAGCAACAAAACCTTTCTTATATAGAATGTTGAAATCAGTATTTTCTGGCAAGCTAATCCTTCAGGTTATTTTTATATAAGGGCAAAATATATATCACATGAAAAATGACATAATTTTTTCTGTATCTGGCATTCCATAATAAAGAAGCATCTTTTCTAAGGGCTTTCTTTTGTAGAAAAATGGTTATATAGTACCACATACAAAAATGGCCATTGTGTATTTGTTATAACTACTATTTACATTGTAAATTAATAGAAAATTTAATGTATAAGTTAATTTCTGGAGAATTAAGAAATGTCTGATTGAGAATGCAATTTTCTTGAAAGATCTATATGATAAAACATATACATATATTTCACATATACATATATATGTTACACACATACACCACACACACATCTATCTATCTATGTATCTATCTATGTATCTATCTATCTATCTATCTATCTGTCTATCTACATACATGTACACATATATACATACACATGGAGTTCAAGGAAATTATGTGCCTCAGCAAATATTGAGACAGAGAGACCTACTTTAGATCAAAGCGACAATGTCTTTCTCTCTAAAAATTCCAAGATGAATATTGTAAGAGGAAGAGTAGCCTACTGGTGCTGGTGGTTTTCAAAAATCTCTCAATCAACATCTTCCAGTGAGACTTGCATGGGTCTGGCAACAGTGAGGAAGAAAGGGCAGACTCAATTTTGATGACACTAAGAGCATATTTCAGTAAAAATTAATGATGATTATACAAGATTCTAAACACTTCCCACATACCAGTCAACACCAGAGCTGAAAGAAGATATGTAATTAATGCCACAACAGCCAGAGGACACTGCCAAGCTCGTTGTCACCCATAAAAGGAGCGCCGGCGTCGCCGCACTGTTGTTGCCTGCTATGCTCTATGTAAATATTTGTTTTCAATAAAAAGACCCATATGGAACAAAAAATGCTCTATTTACTTTTGAGAGCCTTCTGGCATGCCTGTAGGATAAGCAATAAGAGGAATCTTCAAGCTAAAGTCACTGGGTGTGTGTAAGGAGTTTTATGGGCACAAGAATGGTGTTCTTTTTTTGTTTTGTTTTGTTTTGTTTTGTTTTGTTTTGTTTTGTTGTTTTGGCAAGTGGACTCAACTGCCCACGATTGATTGACACCCTTCAATTGAGAAGTGTACACTTACTGAATTGTCCAGAACTTCTTCCTCTTGAAGGAAGAACCAGTTCTTTTTTTGGAAACTAATTCCTGGTTAGTGATCATCCCTCTCTATAAACTTATTTCTACTCTGCCAGAGCAGGAGAGAGGGACAGGGAACACAAAACAGGCTGGCATCTGTCCATTAGGTTTTCCCAGTAAGGACCTATGGAAGAGCAGCTCCTTACTCTCAGAGAGTCAAACCAAGGAGACTCCTGGCTGCCACAGAAAATAACCAAGCTGACAAAGGGCCGAAGCAGCATCAGCAAGCCAGGATGGTGTCCTCTCTCCTCTGTCCCCCGACTACTGATGTCTGCAATGTTAACTAGAAAGGGGTGTTGTGTATCAACCACTTCTGTATGCCTAGGTTATCGTTTTGGTCTTCCACCTAATTGAGCGATATAGCTTTACCATGTTCTCTTGAATCTGGTTTACTCTGGTAAGATGATTTGATTCAATCTATAGAATTCTTGAGACACACATGGACACACACACATATGTCTATGAATGTTTATATCTTTGATGACTATTAAAAGTTTTTACATTTGTATTTTTCTGCTTTAGGAAAAGTGATATATGTATTTTATTTCATACATCAATTAGAGCTTTTAATTTATATATGCATAAATTAAACTCTCTCTCTCTCTCTTTCTCTCTCTCTCTCCCCCCACCCCCGTGTGTGTGAATTTGGGGTATGAAACTAGAAAGAGAACCATAAAAGAGGGAAAGGAACTTTGTGGAAGACAACGGAGTACTGGAGCACAGGTGAAGTGGAAATGGAAGGGATCAAGGGATTCTGGGAATGGGAGGAGAAGAGATGGGAACAAAAACAACATGACCAGATTTTACATGACAATGTCACAATAAAATCTCTTAATTTTTTATGATGTCTTCAAAACAAACCAACAAAGCCATTTTCCCCAACCTTTTTTTTTTTTTTTTTTTTTTGTATCTGAGACTGGCCTGGAACTCACTGAGATCTCCCTGCCTGACGTCTCTCAAGTGATGATGTTACTGAGAAATGCCTCCCCTACTTGGCCCCCCTCCAGAACACTAAGTATACTGATTTATCCAAACAGGAGACCCAAACCAAAACCAAAACCATATTTATATAGTTTACATCACTGTAATGCTTGCAAAGTTTGATTCATTGTTCTTCAGGTTTCTATGTAAGTACTCTCTTTTTTTATAATTCTCATGGCTTCAAGTTTATCTCTTGGGAGCTCAGATCTAGGCACCGCTAGGTATGATTCTTGGGTATTCCCTATTACCCTTAGGAATACGTGGAAGGTGAGGAGGAGAGATGACTCCAGGCTCGGGGAAGATGCTGGCTATGTGAGCTAGAGGAGTTGAATTTGGATCCCTAGAGCCATGTAATGAGCTCGGGTGGTAGCAAATGCCTGTAATCTCTGTGCAGTCTGATCTATGAGTGTCCGTTTCAGCGAGTGACTCTTTCTCAAAATATCATATGGAGAACAATAAAGACGACACCTGATATTGTCAAACTCTGGCCTCCACATACATCTGCTTACAAACACACATAGGTATACACTACCCAGATACATGCATAATAAATAAAGATCAAGCAGAAATAAATGACAAGAACATAAAGTTACAAGATGAAGGGTAGTGTAGATGCAGACGCTGACCTTGCTGGAAGGAGAGAGAGGCTGCCAGCCAGGTATGGATCATGAAAAATTAGTCCGTTTGGAACAAGAATGGCGGAGTTTCCATTGTTTTCACAGTGGTTGCTCTGCAATAGGAAGCACGCTGCTCAGCTGAGATGTGCAGATATGAAGAAATGGCAAAGGATATGTAAGGAGGGAGAAGAGCGTAAGAATTGGCGCTTCATTAAAGAGATTGTTATTTTGCAATTGTAACAATGGGAAAAATTGGGGGAAGAGGGACAGTCAAGATCTTTATAAAGAAGAGCTCACTGAGCAGTTGAATTAATGTGGATGTTTCAACAAACGGGAACTCAAGGGTTGAGAGGTTCAAGAACATGCTGAGTGCAGGACTATGTCCTTTCAGACATAATTATTTCCTCCAACCCTGTGCTATCTCAGCCTGGATCCCAGGGCCCCAGTTCAGGACCACCAGCAGAGCTCTCTGGACAGCCTAAGGAGAGAGGTGGATGGATTGTAATTGATAGACTGACGGCTTAAGGAATTATATATGGTTTATCTTTAAAAGAAATTTAACTCTTAGGCAAACATTCATAGGACAGCCTGCTCAGCACGCTCTCAGTACTACCCCTTGGCCATGTGCCCCAGGACTCTGTAATTCACAATGCACCAGGGCTGCATGTAAATAATCCCAGTTCCCGGGGAACTGAACATTTCACGATCTGCTCCTGAGTTTTTGTCATTTCTCTTCATTGCCATTAAAAAAAAAAAAAAAAAAAAAAAAAAAGGCTCCCAGACAAAGGAAGGAATTCCCCACCCAGTGATGCCTTCCTGGCTGATTTGGCATCTGCCTTTTTTCACACTTTGTCTCACTGACTCTTGTTGGTCTTGAGCAAAGCATGATTTAACTGGGCCACCTCCACAGCAGAGAACAAGGTGAGCCTCTGTCTGAAGGAGATTAAGATCTAAGAAAGCTAGACAACAAAAGCCTGTGCTTCCTCGGGAGATCTCAGGGATTTTCCCAAGGGATTTGGGAGGAAGTTCATCCCGTGTAGGCTGCCCAAGGCTCCAGTAGGACAGACTGGGATCTGGAGAGTTAGCATCCATTCTTCTAAAGACTCAGATTGCTCCAGATTTATCCGCATTCACCATTTGGCTCTGTACCACAGCAGAGGTGACGATCTTGGTTAAAGTTTCTATTGCTGGGAAGAGATGCCATGGCCAGAGCAACTCTTAGAAAGGAAAACATTGAATTGGGGCTGGCATACAGTTCAGAGGTTTAGTTCATGTGATGGTTTGTAAATGTTTAGCCCACGAAGTGGCACTATTAGAAGGTGTGGCCCTGTTGGAGTAGGTGTATCACAGTGGATGTGGGCTATAAGACCCTCATCCTAGCTGCTTAGAAGTTAGTATTCTGCTAGCAGCCTTCAGATGAAGACATAGAACTCTCAGATTCTCTTGCACCATGCCTGCCTGGATGCTGTCATGTTCCTGCCTTGATGATAATGGACTGAACCTCTGAACCTTTAAGCCAGCACCAATTAAATGTTGTCTGGTCACAGCAGTAAAACCCTAACTAAGATAGTTCATTATTGTCATAGAAGAAAGTATGGAGGTGGGCAGGCAGACATGGTGCTGGAGAAAGAGCCAAGAGTCTACATCTAGATCACCAGGCACCAGGAAGAGAGAGATACTGGGCCTGGCTTGAGATTCTGAACCCTCAAGATCTGCCTCCAGTGATGTACTTCTGAAAAAGTGAAACAAAAACATAAATTCTAGGCCTTTAGGCCCAGGCTTGAGAATGTGACCTTTGTGACTCAATGCCCCAAGGCATGCTAATCATAAAACAGATATCGACATTCCTCCACCCACCTACCCCCTGGGTTTGGGGAGTGTTCATTCAAAGAAAGTTGTCCTGACTGCTCCAGGTACCCGCTATTCAAATGTGCTGTCTTGACTCCCACTTTCTCATGACTCTTAACTGGTATTTTTGGTATTTTCCAACAACGCCCTCCCCATCCCCTTAAGTTGTGGTTTCTTCCTTTAAATACCCCCTAGTCGGGGGCTCACGATCCTCTACCCCTGTGTGGAGTATGATTGTGGGTCCCAGAGCACTCTTGGAATAAAAATCCTTGTGCAATTTGCATCAAGACCATTTCTCGTGAGTGATTCGGGGTGTCGCCTCTCCTGAGTCAGAACGTGGGGGAGTCCTCACGTTGTGGGTCTTTCATTTCCTCCAACAAGGCCATATGTACTCCAACAAGGCTATACCTCCTATTAGTGCCATTCCTTATGAGCTTATAGGGGGGGGTCATTTTAAGTCAAAGCCCCACAGTGACAAAATCATCAAAGATTACTTCAGAGATACCAGCAAGTGAAATAGTTAATTGTGTTTTTCTACAGAGGCGAGACATCCTAGAAACCTCTTCACAGAGATCTAGTTCCTCTAAGAAGCTTTGTGGTCATCTCACAGGTGGCCCTTCCCATCATAGAGGCTGGTTGTAATAAAAGCCATGAGCACAGATCTGCCATATTAAATGGTGCATTAGTATCTTAGTCAGGGTTTCTATTCCTAGACAAAACATCACGACCAAGTTGGGGAGGAAAGGATTTATTCAAGCTTATACATCCAAACTGCTGTTCATCACTACAGGAAGTCAGGACTGGAACTCAAGCTGGTCAGGAAGCAGGAGCTGATGTTTCTTACTGGCTTGCTTTCCCTGGCTTGCTCAGCTTGTTTTCTTATAGAGCTACCAGCCCAGGGATGGTACCACCCACAAGGGGCCTTCCCATTTGATCACCAGTTGAGGAAAGGAGGCATTTCCTCACCTGAAGCTCCTTTCTCGGTGATAACTCCAGTTTGTGTCAAGTTGACACAAAACCAGCCAATACAATTAGTTACATTTTTCTTGCTGTGATACAGTGCCATGACCAATGTAAACTCATGGAAGGAAGAGTTTATTTGAGTTATAATTCCAGAAAGAGTCCATCACTGTCGTTAGAGTGCCTGGAGCAGGAAGCTGAGTGTTCTCATCTTGAACCACAACCACAGAGCAGAGAAAGCAAACTAGAAATCGTTCAAGTCTTTAAACTCTCAAAGCCCACACCCAGAGACATCCTTCCTCTAGCAAGGCCAGGCCTCCTATACCTACTCAAGTAGCGCCACCAACTCTGGACCAAGTATTTAAATACGTGAACTTATGGGGGTGGTGCATTCTCATTCAAACCAGCACAAATGGGTTATCTATACTCCTCGAGATCTTGACACAGGTTACCAGTCATTAAGTTAAGCCTGAGCCAACAAATCAGTGGCCTTCCTCTACACGAAAGATAAACAAGCTGAGAAAGAAATTAGGGAAACAACACCCTTCACAATCATCACAAATAATATAAAGTACCTTGGTGTGACTCTCACTAAGGAAGTGAAAGATCTGTCCCTAAAGAAAGAAATTGAAGAAGATCTCAGAAGATGGAAAGATCTCCCATGCTCATGGATTGGCAGGATTAACATAGCCAAAATGGCCATCCTGCCAAAAGCAATCTGCAGATTCAATGCAATCTCCATCAAAATTCTAACCCAATTCTTCACTGAGTTAGAAAGGGCAATTTGCAAATTCATCTGGAATAATAAAAAACCTAGGGTAGCAAAAACCATTCTCAACAATAAAAGAACCTCTGGGGGGAATCCCCATGCCTAACCTCAAGCTGTACTACAGAGCAATTGTGATAAAAACTGCATGGTACTGGTACAGTGACAGACAGGTAGATCAATGGAATAGAATTGAAGATCCAGAAATGAATCCACACACCTATGGTCACTTGATCTTTGATAAGGAAGCTAAAACCATCCAGTGGAAAAATGACAGCATTTTCAACAAATGGTGCTGACACAACTGGCGGCTCTCATGTAGAAGAATGAGAATTGATCCATTCTTATCTCCTTGTACAAAGCTCAAGTCTAAGTGGATCAAAGAACTCCACATAAAACCAGAGACACTGAAATTGATAGAGGAGAAAGTGGGGAAAAGCCTTGAAGATATGGGCACAGGGAAAAATTTCCTAAACAGAATAGCAATGGCATGTGCTGTAAAATCAAGAATTGACGAATGGGACCTCATAAAATTGCAAAGCTTCTGTAAGGCAAAAGACACTGTCAACAAGACAAAAAGGCCACCAACAGATTGGGAAAGGATTTTTACCAATCCTAAATCTGATAGAGGACTAATATCAAGAACCTGGACTCCAGAAATTCAAATAATCCCATTAAAATATGGGGTACAGAGCTAAACAAAGAATTCTCAACCGAGGAATACCAAATGGCTGAGAAACACCTGAAAAAATGTTCAACATCCTTAGCCATCAGGGAAATGCAAATCAAAACAACCCTGAGATTTTACCTCACACCACTCAGAATGGCTAAGATCAATAATTCAGGGGACAGCAGATCCTGACAAGGATGAGGAGAAAGAGGAACACTCCTCCATTGCTGGTGGGATTGCAAGCTTGTACAACCACTCTGGAAATCAGTCTGGCGGTTCCTCAGAAAATTGGACATAGAACTACCAGAGGATCCAGCAATACCTCTTCTGGGCATATACCCAGAAGATGTTTCAACTGGTAATAATGACACATACTCCACTATGTTCATAGCAGCCTTATTTATAATAGTCAGAAGTTGGAAAGAACCCAGATGTCCCTCAATAGAGGAATGGATACAGAAAATGTGGTACATTTACACAATGGAGTACTACTCAGCTATTAAAAACAATGAATTTATGAAATTCTTGGGCAAATGGATGTATCTGGAGGATATCATCCTTAGTGAGGTAACCCAGTTACAAAAGAAGTCACTAGATATGCACTCACTGATATGTGGATATTAGTCCAGAAACCTAGAATACACAAGATGCAATTTGCAGAACAGAGGAAAACCAAGAAGAAGGAAGACCAAAGTATGGATACTTCATTCCTCCTTAGAATAGGGAACAAATTACCCATAAAAGGAATTACAGAGACAAAGTTTGGAGCTTAGACGAAAGGATGGACTATCCAGAGACTACCCACCAGGGGATCCATTCCATCATCAGCCACCAAACTCAGACACTATTACACATGCCAGCAAGATTTTGCTGAAGGGACCCTGATATAGTGGCCTCTTGTGAGGCTATGCCAATGCCTGGCAAACATAGAAGTGGATGCTCACAGTCAGCTATTGGATAGAACACAGGGCCCCCAGCTTGTGAAAGTACCCAAGGAGCTGTAGGGGTCTGCAACCCTATAGGTGGAACAACAATATGAACTAACCAGTACCCCTTGAACTCATGTCTCTAGCTGCATATGTAGCAGAAGATGGCCTAATCGGCCATCATTGGGAAGAGAGGCTCCTTGGTCTTGCAAACTTTATATGCCCCAGTACAGGGGAATGCCAGGGCCAAGATGTGGGAGTGGGTGGGGAGGGGAGCAGGGGCAGGGGAGGGTATAGAGAACTTTCGGGATAGCATTTTAAATGTAAATAAAGAAAATATTTAATTAAAAAAAAAAAGAAAAGAAAAGCCTGGGCCTCAAGATCATTCTTAAGCCTTTGACCTCTGTCTCCTCTGGGTCCCCATTCACCTTTTCAACCTCCTTCATTTTGACCATTAAACTCTGCCCTGTCATCAACGAACTCCTATATGTCCATGACATCTCTGAAAATTCCCTTCTTGCCTGTGCTCCGACAACCTGTTTCCCTAGCAGTCCTCAATGGATGCCATTTGGTAGCTACTTATGTCTTCCTTCGGATAGAGCTGTCCACATCTTGAACAGAAGGAGGGTTGTCCTCTTGTGCCTCCCCACTTGCTTTCAATGATTCTGCAGATCTCTTGCAAGGGACTGGGGGTGGGGTGGGTGGATGATGGCACATGACTCTGCTACAGTAAACCTGTCATCTATTGAAGTACTGGTTATATTTCTTAATCTGTAATAACATACACAGGCACCTTCATCTATTTTCTTCTCCGTCTCCTTAGGCGTTTGATTAGTCTATGACATGTGTAGATGACCCCGTAACAATGTTTCTCCAAGTTCTCTGCACTAATGTGCTTCTTCTCCACTTCCAATGATCAATTGTACCTGTGTCTACATGGACTTATGGTCTTTCATGTTTTCACTATCTTGAAGTCCCCAGCTTTAAGCAGGTCACTCAGCAGTAACCGTCTTTTATTATAGTTTGTTAATCCCATGCTTCAATCTTCTCAATAAGATACCAAATTCTTAATCATAATCTGTTCTCCTGTGTGTACTCATCTGTATGTTATCATCACTTCTATACACCATTCCATCATTGTAGCCTCTTTGCAGCACACTTAACTGGAGGTATAATGATAAATTTTAGAGTGTAGTTAGGAATTAATATGATCTAGTAATGTGGTGGTAATCTCTTCTAAGATCAGTGACCTTACTACTCCTAGGTAGTTGGCTAGATTTCTAGAACCAGACATGATTTCCCTTTTGTTGTTTGGGACTGAAGTGCAATTAGACAGCAGGTGGTTACAATCAATACGTGTTTGCCACTGTCTCACTTTTAGGGATATTGTGCCATGTTGGTTAGTGCTGTGGTTCATAGGCATTGCAGCATGATAGGACTATTGATTACTTCCCTCTTTAGGCAGCTTATTTAGTAGCAGTTTCTGGTACTGTGAAAGACAGACCACAGGAAGACTTTCAGGTTAGATCCAGTTCAGATCATGTGAGCCCTGTGTGGTGGCTTAAGCAAAAAGGAGGTAGAGGCATTAGAGGGAAATAGTAATTGCCCATATTGTTTTGGAGGTTACTTGGATTACCCTGATACTGGTACCCAGACCCTGGTACTGGATTTTATTCTGTTTAGACAGTCTATAGCTTTTTTTTTTTTTTTAAAGATTTATTTATTTATTATATGTAAGTACACTGTAGCTGTCTTCAGACACTCCAGAAGAGGGCGTCAGATCTTGTTACAGATGGTTGTGAGCCACCATGTGGTTGCTGGGATTTGAACTCCAGACCTTCAGAAGAGCAGTCGGGTGCTCTTACCCACTGAGCCATCTCACCAGCCCCAGTCTATAGCTTTTGTGGAAAATATTGATAACCCACATTCCATAATTTCATGTAATGTGTAGTCACACAGTTACACACACACACAGGAGCATCTTTTATGACTACTGTCTTTTCGCTGGACGTTCTCATTTCCCAATATCTTTTAGGTCTTTTGTCTCTGATTTCTAGGAATTCTTTTCAACTGTCTTAAAGTTTCTGTGAAGTAAGACCAATGCATGTATTCCTTCAGGGAATTTACTGCTTATTTACTGCTCCTTGGAGAAGCTCTGTTTTGCCACTTCTCTGTAATGCTTTGCGATTGGCGGTTAAACTTGTGCATTTGAAGGAAAAAAGTCCAATGATTAAAAATGATTGTACACTGACTCTGATAGAGAAAAATCTCTTTGTGTATCCAACCTGAAGATTTGGGAGCTTTTAAAATCATTTTAGGCAAACTTCTTTTCTGAGTCTGTTCACACACTTTTTTCCAATTTTTCAATGTAATGACTGCTTTCCAGTTTGCTGTTTTCCCTGAGAGTCTCACTCGTGGTTATGTGGTGTGTGTGTGTGTGTGTGTGTGCATGCATGTTTGTGTGCATGCTTTGTTGCTATATTTATTGCCTCAATCAATAATTCTGTACCATAGGCATTTATGAGTTTATAATATTTTTGCATTTTTCAAAAACCGTGCTTAGTGAACATGGCCTTCCCTTGCAAGGAAGCCAAGTCACTTTGGGATGTTTAAACTGTAAGTTAGAGGACATGGAATACTCCTTCAGGTAGTTCAGAAATGGGTTAAAGCATTGCAGATTCGAGCTATATTGCTTTCTTGGAGGTTAGCTAGAGTGCAAACCTTTGGTTCACCTAGACTATGCCAGGCAAGAACCAGGGCAAGGGCAATTATAATGTCACACATTTCCCTGTCAGGCTTTTGACTCAGCTTTTCCTAGATGGGGAATTTGCATTTTGGCTCTAGATCGCTGACTGATTTCCAGAGCTCACAGAAAGTTGTTTCAGGCAGTTGCTAGTTGTTTAACTTTTCCATGAGTGATGAGGGCTGGAACTTCGTCGTTTAGCATTTTGCTGACGCCAACACCGTCTTTATAATACAATGAAAAGTTGGTACAAAACAAAAGTGTGGTGCTGGTGCTGTGGACTTCCTTGTGTGTCTTGCTGCCATGCAACTCGAAGCTGGGCTAGGCACGAGGATGGGTGAACAGCACATCAGCAGGGCACTCTGGTACCTGGTTCTCATGGTTTATATACAGTCCTATGGGGCCTCTGAGGAAGGGCAGAGGCGATGTGTCTCAAGAAGCTTTCCTCTGCCAGGCTGTATTTTCCCACTTAACATTTAGTGCTGCTTTTCTGTTAGAGATGAAGAGATTAGACAAAGTTGGCTGCCATTGTAACTGTCCTTTTGACCTTTCTGTGAACACAGGAAGTAGGTCCATCGGTTCAGATCTATGTCAATTTACAAATGAAAGTAGATGATTGCATTGCAGATGGATTAACTTTTGATTGAGGTGACCCAGAAAGGGAAGCTGTGTTAGGAGAGACCTTCTGCTCTTAGCAATTGGCTTTTAATGACCAACTTCCTTTCACATCAGTTCACTAGATGGTTAGGTTCAGACATCTTTTGTCCACCTCTGATGCTGGGGAGTAGAGGCAAAAGAAAGTATAGACACGAATTAAATTGGCTTTTGTGACAGGGAGTTGAGGCTGCCATAGGTCTGCTAAGGAGGTCAGAAGTGGAAGGAAGCACTCTGTGATGTTAAATGATGGATCACCTAAGCAATTAAGCTCTTGACCTTGAAGTTTCCTTTCCACAGGCTGGTTCTTACTGCTAGGACTTATAAAACAACTGTGGATGTAGGTTCATTAGAAGTACTTATCATGATAAAATTTGTTATAAGCCCATATTTCTGTGGTTCTAGATAGTTGGGCTACTCTTTGGCTTCCATGCATGTCTTCTGAAAGCAAATAAATCAGTAGCAGGTGTGGTCACTTGCCAAGGAGACAGATGAGCTAAATTTGATCCTAGGACTTAATGTGGTGGAAGGGAAACTGACTGAAAAGGTTTTCTCTGACCTCTGAATATGTATCCTCTCCCCCAACTCGCACACAAATAAGTAAATAAATATAGCAAAACAGAACTTCGGAAAACAAAACTTAGTAGCTCCTTTGGAAAATGACAGGTTTAAGTGTCTGCATTTTCGTTTTTTCTGTTCTTCCATGATGCATACAGTGTATTATCATGGCAATCACGGGATTCTTTCTTTCGTCAATTTAAGGAAAAATCTCAGGCTTTTTTACAGTGATAATTCATAGTGTGGGGTAATGCATGGTTAAGGAAGAGCAGGAGTCGTTACATCTGAAACACAAGCTAAGGGCTGATTTACATTTTACTCATTCTTATTCCCTGTGAGACCTGCAGGAAGTGAAGGGACACACAAAACAGAGTGGAAATGACTCATCTGATGGAGCAGCAGACAGTATGACCACTGAGCAAATGGAGAGCCACTACACATAAATATCCATAAATAATTATAGATACCACAGGCTGATATCTATAGACTGCTGTTGCTTTGATTCCCTTTTGAATGAAATGAGCATTTTCTTCTCTGCTCCCTAACGTGTTCCTTGAGAAAGGAGTAGTAGAAAGACTAGAGATGGGTTTTACATTACACGAATTGCTATATTTTTCAATAAGCTTTCGAAATAACACATTCAGAGCTGTGCTCTAGTCATAGTGAGGAACACTGTGCAGCACGAATATGTATTTCTGTGGGAATGTTTTTAAAAAACCATTTCATGGATTAAAAAAAAATAAATATCATTCCACATCAGTTGTGGTGACAATCCAGGGTTATAATAAAATCTTTTTCATTTGAAATGAATTCTGAACCACTTGTAGATGTTGGCAGATTGAAAGTGCTGGAGTGAGTGGATGGGTGGAGCTAACAGGTTCATCTTTTGGAGAGGGGGAAGCTTTATTTTCATATCCCGGAGAGCGGACACTTGGCCTTGATGAACGGTCATCACCGCCGTAAGAGCTCAACACATAGCACAGGTCAGAGTGGAAAAATGAGCATCTCTCTCTTTGCAAAATCACTGAGATTTCCCATTACATTTCGTAAATGACCTTTAGCCTGGAGTAGTTCGTTCCTTATTGTAACTGCTTTCTGCTAATCTCAGAGAACAAACTTTTGGGTCTGACAAAATCAATGGAGTGTCCTTTAAAAGTCTAAGTCTTCTGACCCAAAGCCATCAGAAGGCTTTGAACTTAACTGCCCTTGAGCCCGAAAGAACTTCGGTTTAGGTCTGGAAAATGAAGCCTCTCCTATCTCCTTCCTCAGGCAGACCACCAGATTGGAAATAAGAAAAATTTAATCATCTGGACAGAGACTTATTTCCCCCTAAAGTTTCTATACCCAAATCCCCAAGCCCTTAATGGATGCCATAGCAACTTATCCTTCCCTAATAATTAACTCTTGTAATTTTCTATCTACTGTAAGAACCATCTACCCTACACAGTTTTCGTGTTTCTTGTTTGAAATTTAGTGTTTTTGTTCCTTGTATTCAGGAAATCAGCGTAGGAAATGTAATGACATTTTACAGCTCACAGGTGAGTTATTTTTAAAATGAGAAGGGTTACACTCAGGAAACTCCCTGGTGGGAACCTTGACTTGGATGCAGTTACAGTCTTTGATCTCCCTCCTCACTGCTCAGCATGAGGAGAGGCTGTTCATGGCTCCTGCTGGCTTAGCTTTGTTTTTAACTACACCACTCTTTTGATTCCAGTGCCTGACTCAGTCTCTCAGCTGACCTCTCAGCCTTTAAGGCAAAGTCTTGAGGTAGGAGTGTCAGTGACAGACCTAAGAGATTAGCTTGAGGTCCGGAGCTGAAGATGAAACCACCTGGAAAGTTTAGATCCAGTGTTCCAAACTCTTGTCTTACAGCTACCCTGGTGAGCTTTCAGTATTACCTACCTGAAGCTTGGTGGCTGATTATGGGATGGATCCCTGGGTGGAGCAGTCTCTGGATGGTCCATCCTTTCGTCTTAGCTCCAAACTTTGTCTCTGTCACTTCTTTGATGGGTATTTTATTCCCTGTTTTAGGGAGGAATGAAGTATCCACGTGTTGGTCTCCCTTATTCTTGATTTTCTTGTGTTTTGGAGATTGTATCTTGGATATTCTAGGTTTCTGGGCTAATATCCACTTA
>NC_034600.1:71780699-71835320 GCF_900095145.1 Mus pahari | reverse complement strand
TAACCATAGGTGTGTGGGTTCAGAAATGATATATTTTTAACAGTAAGTCAAGTAATGTCTTCAACTCCTGTTTAGATCTGGCTGGCTTATAATAGCTTTCTCAGCATTGAAATATGAAGCAGTTCATAGATGCCAAATGGAGACAGAAATCCTGTTCAAGTGGAAAATAGGTTTAATCACTCTCAGTGCCCAGGCAGAGTGATGGACATTGGGGAATGGAAGGGCCGATGCTTACCCTATGTTAAGATGAATGATCTTTTGGAATGGGGAGAAAGCTGTTTTGTTTGAGTCCATTGTTGGAAGTGAGAAGACTTGCCAGAATTTTCTTCAATATCCTATACCTATGCAAGGATTTATAGACACTGTAGCTTCAGGGTGGTTTTCTTTTAAGTAAATTCATGACTCTGCGTGTGAAACTCTGGTAATACAAATCAGGAAAGTATATCTGATGGAAAAGAGAGCAGGCAAAACGTCTGTAAGGTTTTAAAGTGCAATACGGTTTTCACAAAACCTATTTTCTCCAGCTTCAGGAAATTTATTAACAGAATCATACTTACCACATTGATGCGCGTTCCCTTCACTGATAATAAATGACTCTTTAGGTTCAGCCTTAGAATTTCCAATATCAGCCTTTGACCATTCCTTAAATTCTTCAGAATGCTACGTGAACCACTTCATGTGTTCACTCCTGGTTTTCATTGCCCTCTTCTCTCATTATCATACTGTCCTTGTACATGGAAGAGAACTCATCCCAGACAACCTACCTGCTTAGGAGCTCAGTAGTATTCAACTGGATGATGAATGTCTTGCTGATGTAACTAGGGATAAGGCAGAGGAGGGTGTGAACTATACCCCCTGCACTAAACAATTAGCATAACAAATGAAAACCGGGATGAATTTTGCAAGTAGGTAAAAAGATGTTGGGAGGTGGAGAAAGAAAGGGAGGAACAGAGTAAAAGAGGAGGAGAATATGGTAGTGGTGCTGATAGAAGAGGAGAAAGAGGAGGAGGAGGAGGAATTGGAGGGTAGGTGAGGAAAAAAGGAGGGAGGAAAAAAAAAGAAATCTATTCTGTAGTTTTTCAAAGCAACTGGATTGGTAGTTGCACAAGTGATGCCTGATAATGGTCAAAGACTGTAAACTAGGCACTTGGCTTGCTGTTGGACCAGCTGAAGTTGGGTAGTTTGCATGGAGGTTGAGCGCTGTGTGAATCCTCTCTTTACACCCTCCACCCATTTTCAGTGTCTCAGCCACATCCCCACAGGTCCCCACAGCTTCTGCTTTTGCTTCATCCTTCCCCGCAGCATTTCTACTTCACAAACACTTCTGCACGCGCCTTTTCAAGTCAATGTTTCCCAAGTAAGATTAACTTTCACGTTTACCTCCCAGAGTGAGCCCTTAATCTGCTATATTGAGTGAATAGAAAAATTCCGCCACATTGGCAGACTGTTCTGAAATGCAGGACTTAGAGCCAAATGGAAGTTTGACCAGAGGGGAAAAAGGCTATAGTCATCTCCGTGTTCTTTCCCCTCTCAAGCGCAAGCGCCCAGCAGTGCCGCACATGCAACCGATGTGACTAGCTTCCAAATGTAACCTCAGGCCAGTTCTCGTAAAGCTGGGAATTTAAGTGAAAAGGGGAAGCCGAGTTCTCCTACCCTCCGTGTCTGTCTGACTTAAATATTTCCTCCTGTCCTGCACCTCAGTCTCTCCGTGTTATTTTCTAAAGAAGCATCCGTATGATGCTTACATTTGGTTGGAAGATAAAGTGACTTTTCCTCAGCTCTGTTGTGTTTGAGACTTGGCAAATGAACAGTTCTTTGGAAAAAGGTTGTTGAAATCCATTCAAAAAGCATTTTAATTGACTCATCACAGGAAAAGTAATAATTCTTCAGTGTACTTAGAGACCTTAGAGGTCTTATTGGATTCCTACTATGAGAAGCTTAAAATAATACTTTACATGAAAGAAAAAAATCCATTTAATACAGTGCTTCTCCTATTGATGTCTACTGAAGATAATAAGTAATGCGTCTTTTGTTGCTGAATTAATTTATGTGGAGGAATATATACTTATACACATATGCATATTATATACATACATGTACCTTTACATAATTGTCTAAATCGAAAAGTATAATAATGCGGAATAACATCGAAGCAGCTGTGTCAGGTTTCGTAACATGATTTAAGTGACAGCATTTCAGTCCCAAGCAAGTTTTGCTTTGTCATCTTTGGTTTGCTTCCTATTTCATGATAAAACATTCTGTCCAAAATAGCCTTGGGAGGAAAAGGTTTATTTCAGCTTACAGGTTATAGTCCATCATGTAGAGAAGTCAGGACAAGAACTCAATGCAGAAACCTGGAGAGAGGAACTGAAACAGATATCATGGAACAATACTAGCTACTGACTTGGTCTCTTGCTTAGGGATGGCACTGCTCATAGTGGGCTGGGTCCTCCCACATCAATTAGCAGCCAAGAATATGTGTCACGGAAATGCATTTCCATACACCAATCTGGTGGAATTATTTCCCAAATTGAGACTCCCTCAGATAACTCTGGGCTGGGTCCAGATGAGAGCTGAAGATAATTAGGAGTCTTTTAAATCACATTCCCACACAATCCCAACCCGAAGGAGCTCGTCATATTGTCTGTCATAGTGTACCTTAAACGTTTTTAAAAAGTTCCACAAACTCTCTGTTGTCTTGCCCTTTATTCACTATCAATCATAGCTAAGCCAACTTCTGGTTACACTTTCCAAACACCAACACACTGACGTCTGAAAGAAAAAAATAACAGTGAAGTCTCTAAAAGTCTCTTTAAGATAGATGAGTTCATCTTACTGACTGGACAGTTTGGAGTTTTGACCTGTACTTTTGCACTAGCTGCAAGTTAAAGAGAAATGGCATGGTTTAGAATAAGAAGTGGCAGGTGTGCAACACATGGACTCTGTACCCAAACCAAGAGAGGAGCAAGTGGCACTGCAGAGAAACAGCTCAGCTTTGTTGAAAGTTCTCAAGAGTCACTGGTAAACCTTGGAAGAGAAGCAGGGAAGAGTGACCAGTTGACGGCTCATTCTTGGTGCTCATCTGATGGCCACTTTTTTAAATCTTTTTCATACTCTTGTTCCAAGCTCTTCATGACCATCATCTGGCCCTCCTTGTCAATGTCTGTCCCCTGCTTTCTTAGAGCTGAGCCTGGAGTTGCTCTTATCTGCTCCCCTTCCTCCTTCTGCAATGGCTCATATTGCCTCTCCTCACTCTTCTGATGTGGGACACTCAAGGACAGGAAAACTCTCCTCTCTCTGCCACTGCACATCCATTCTCCTGTGTCAGCTGCTGCCAATGCTCGCTGGCCTCCAATCATTCTTTCCCTAACAATCCCTCCCCCTGCCCATGCTCAATACAAAGATTTGATTTTCCTAAGGCCAAAGTCAACTTACTCTTCTCTCAGAAAAATCTTACCCATTAGCTTACTTGTCATTCACCTCTCTTTGTCTCTTTCCAAATCTGCATGTCCTTTTGCCGTAGATGTCTCAGAAAAGAGAGGTCCCCCAAGTTTCCTGTATGTCCCCATTTCTTAGACCTGCTACTCTGTAGGCTTGAAGGGTCTGAAGTTTCTTATCATCTTTATGGCCTTCTAAATAGAGAATCGTCATCAGCAAGTAGGAATAATTTCACTCTTCTTTCCTTATTCTATTCTCTTTATTTACTTCTCTCATGTTATTACTTGATGATAGTTTAAGTTTCCCATTGAATTGGGCAGAACAGTATCCTGTCACTCTGCTACTGGTTTTAAATGACATATGTTTAGCTTTTTCCTATTCAGCTTTTTCATATCTAGTTCAGTGTTCACAGTGAATCTGTCCCATACAGGCCCTGAAATGTTGGGATATGTTTTTTTCTGTTGCTTCTTCCTGTAGACATTTTACTAAGAAGGGATTTGAGATTTTTGTCAACTGTTCTGCATGTATTGAGATGGCCATGTAACTTTTGTGCTTGACCCTATTCACGTGCTATTTTAAATTGCCTGGTTTGTGTATCCAAGGCAATCCCTGTAGCCTTGGAATGGAACTGATGCTATCACATGTGATATATTTAATGTGCTCAGTTTGTATGTATTCTGATGAAAGAAGTTGTCTCCAAATTTGCCAAGGAAATTGGTATGTAGTTTTCTTTTGTTGTGATTTTATTTGGCTTTTGGTATCAGGGATTCTGAATTCATGGAATGAGTATGTCAGTAACACTTTCCTTTATAGTTTGTGGGATAATTTGAGAAACATTGAATATCCTTTACAAATATGACAATATTTAGTGAATGTGAGTGAATTTGTCCGCTCATCAGCTTTTGATTGTTGCGAGGTTTTTATGACTGCATCAGTCTTATATTTTTTAATTATGAGCTTAGCCTTTAATGACTAAGCCATCCCTCCAGCCTGACTACATCATTTCAGTTGCTTGTTTTGCTAAGGTTTTCTGTCTTATTGATTCAATTTGGGCATAACACATGTACTAGAAAATTGCCCAATTCTAGCTATACTCATTTATATTCAGATATTTAAAACTTTCCCTAATGATCCCTTGGATTTCAGTGTTATCTGGTATAATAGTTTATTTCTGTCTTTAGTTCCTTTAACTTGGGTTTTCTCTCAATTTCTTTTGTTTAGCTTGTTTAAAAGCTTGCCAATCTTTTCAGAGAATCAACTCTTTGTTTCATAAGTTATTTTTAGAGGTGGTTTGGAATGGGTAGGATCAAGACAGATTTCATACATGTATGAAATTATCAAAAAACAAATAAAAGATAAGATGTTTATATTATTTAAAATTCTACCCCATTAACCCAGGGCTGGCATTTATCTTTTCTTTTCCTGCTAATTTTGGGCTAGCTTGCTTCTGTTTATTTAAGTCTCTAAGATGGTTCTTTGGGTTACATAATTGAGATTGGTTTTTTTACTTATAGATACTTACAGCTCTAATGCTCTCCCTCAGAACTGCCTTTGCCATACTATATGAATTTGGAGAAATTGTAATCCCATTTTAATTTGATTCCAGAAATTTTATCCATCCCAATTTCTCCATTGACCCACTTACTCAAAGGTGTATTTTTCAATCTATTTCTGAATTTTAAAAACATTTTTTAATATTTTTTCTCAGTTTTGGAGTCCAGCTTCTTTCCACTGCAATGTAATATAATACAAGAATCATTTCATTTTGAATGTTTTTTTTTTAAGTTTGGCTTTGTGACCTAAAATATGACCTATTTTGGAGAAAGTTCTAAGAGATGATGAAAAGAAAGCATACCACACAGTTGCCGGATAGAGCATTCTGTAGATACATGCCTGTTAAGTTCACTTCATCTGTTAAGTTTATTCATTAATCTTTTGTCTGGACAATAGACCCATCAGTGACAATGAGATATTAAAGTCACCTGTTGTTATAGTAGAGTCTCTTTGCCATCTCATGTCAAGAAGTATTTATTATATGAAATTGGGAATACCAATGCTTTGTGCATATATACATGTAAAATTAATTATTGTCGTGAGACATTGTTTCTCTTACCAATATGGAAAGCACTTCTCTGCATCTTCTGGTGACTTTTGGCTTGAAATTTGCTTTTATCAGATAGGTGTAGAGGTGTTCTTCCTCTGTATTCCATTTGCCTGGAGTATTTTGAACATTTTCTATCCTTTTCTTTTAGGTTCAGTGTAAATTTGCTTGTGAGTCTTGTTTCTCATGTGTAGCAAACATCTGGGTCTTAATTCTTAGCACAAGCAGCCATTCTACAGTTTTCCATTGGAGAATTAAGACGTTTATGTTCAAAGACAGGATGGAAAACTACATATGATGATTCCCTGACATTTTGTGGTTTCTAATGTTTGGCTCTTCGCTAGTTTTTATTTGATTATCTACTGTGGTAGTTTGAATATGCTTGGCCCATAGAGTGTGGCCTTGTTAGAGGAAGTGTGCCACTGTGGGCATGGGCTTTAAGAGCACCCTCATAGACTCTGGGCGTGTGTGGGGGGTGGGATAAGGGGTTTGTGGAGGGGAAACTGGGAAAGGGGATAACATTTGAAATGTAAATAAGTAAAATATCCAATAAAAAAATTAAAGAAAAAAAAAAAAAAGAACCCTCATCCTAGCTCCTTGGAAGTCAGTATTGTGCTAGCAGCCTTCAGATGAAGATGTAGAACTCTCAGCTCCTCCTTTACCATGCCTGCCTTGATGCTGTCCTGTTCCTGCCTTGATGATAATGGGCTGAACCTCTAAACCTATAAGCCAGGTGCAATTAAATGTTGTCCTTATTAGAGTGGGGGGGGGGGTCAACAATATCAACCAGCCAGACATCCTGGAGCTCCCAGGGACTGGACCACCAACCAAAGAATTCACATGGAGGGAACCATGGCTGCATATATAGCAGAGAATGGACTTGCTGGATATAAGTGGGAGGAGTGGCTCTTGGTCCTGTGGTGGTTCAATGCCCCAGTGTAGGGGAATGCCAGGGCAGGAAGGCAGGAGAGGGTGGGTGGGGGAGCATCCTCATAGAGTCAGGAGGAGGAAGGATGGGGAAGGGAGTGTCCAGAGGGTATACCTGGAAAGGGGACAACATTTGAAATGTAAATACATAAAATGCCCAATTAAAAAAAATAGAAAAAGAAACAACATACTAGAAAATAAAAAGAGTTGCTTTGGTTATGGTATCTCTTCATGGCACTAAAACCCTATTCAAGACATCTACTTTCATTGGATTTTTTTTTTTTTTTTTGCTTTTGATGGGCATAATAATTTATTGTTTATACACACACACACACACACACACACACACACACTTTATTGTATATTTTCTTTATTTATATTTCAAATGTTTTCCTCTTTCCAGGTCTCCCCTTCAAAACAGCATATCCCATCCCCCTCCCCCTGCCTCTATGAGGATGCTCTCCCACCCACCTACCCCCTTCCCTCCCTGGCCTTTCCCTACACTGGGTCATCAAGCACCCTCAGGCCCAAGGGTCTCTCCTCCCACGGATGTCCAACAAGGCCATCCTCTGCCACATATGTGGCTGGAGCCATGGATCCCTCCATGTGTATTATTTGGTTGGTGGTCTAGTGCCCTGGAGCTCCTGGGGATCTGTTGACACTGTTGCTGCCTCCATTGGGCGGCAAACCCCCTCAGCTCCTTCAGTTCCTTCTCTAACTCCTCCATCAGGGGTCCTGTGCTCAGTCCAATGGTTGGCTGCGAGCATCTGCCTCTGTATTTGTCAGGCTCTGGCATAGCCTCTCAGGAGACAGCCATATCAGGCTTCCATCAGCAAGCACTTTCTGGCTTCCACCATAGCATCCAGGTTTGGTGAATGTATATGGGTTTGATCCTCAGATGGGGCAGTCTCTGGGTGGCCTTTCCTTCAGTCTTGCTCCACATTTGTGTCCATATTTCCTCCTGTGAGTATTTTGTTCACCCTTCTAAGAAGCACTGAAGCATCCACACTTTAGTTCTTCTTCTTCTTAGTCTTCATATGGTCTGTGAATTAAATCTTGGGTATTCCAAACCTTTGGGCTAATATCTACTTATCAGTGAGTACATACCATGTGTGTTCTTTTGTGATTGAGTTACCTCACTCAGGATGATATTTTCAAGTTCCACCCATTTGCCTGCGAATTTCATGCAGTCATTGTTTTTTGTTTTTTGTTTTGTTTGTTTTTTTATTATTTTCTTCATTTATATTTCAAATGCTATCCCCAAAGCACCTATACCCTCCCCCTGCCCTGTTCCCCAACCCACCCACTCCCTCTTCCTGGCCCTGGCATTCCCCTGTACTGGGGCATATGATCTTTGCAAGACCAAGGGCTTCTTCTCCTATTGATGGCCAACTAGGCCATCCTCTGCTACATATGCAACTAGAGACACAGCTCCGGGAGGTACTGGTTAGTTCATATTGCTGTTCCTCCTATAGGGTTGCAGACACCTTTAGCTCCTTGGTTACTTTCTCTAGCTCCTTCATTATGGGCCCTGTGTTCCATCCAATAGATGACGTTGAGCATCCACTTCTGTATTTGAAGTAATTGTTTTTAATAGCTGAGTAGTACTCCATTGTGTAAATGTACCACAGTTTCTGTATCCATTCCTCTGCTGAGGGACATCTGGGTTCTTTCTAGCTTCTGGCTATTATAAATAAGGNTACTATGAACATAGTAGNGCATGTGTCCTTATTACATATTGGAGCATCTTCTGGGCATATGCCCAGGAGTGGTATTGCTGGGTTCTCAGTTAGCTAATGTCCAATTTTCGGAGGAATTGCCAGACTGGTTTCACTGGTTTCCAGAGTGGTCATACCAACTTGAAATACCACCAGCAATGAAGGAGTGTTCCTCTTTCTCCATATCCTCGCCAGCATCTGCTGTCACCTGAATTTTTGATCTTAGCCATTCTGATTGGTGTGAGGTGGAATCTCAGGGTTGTTTTGATTTGCATTTCCTTGATGACTAAGGATGTTGAACATTTCATTAGGTGCTTCTCAGCCATTCGAGTTTCCTCAGTTATTTAGCTCTGTTCCCCATTTTTAAATAGGGTTATTTGGTTCTCTGGAGTCTAACTTCTTGTTTTCTTTATATATCCTGGGTATTAGCTCTCTATCAGATGTAGGATTGATAAAGATCTTTTCCCAATCTGTTGATTGCCATTTTGTCCTATTGACAGTGTCCTTTGCCTTACAGAAGCCTTGCAATTTATGAGGTCCTATTTGTGGGTTCTTGATCTTAGAACATAAGCTATTGTTCTGTTCAAGAACTTTCTCCTGTGCCCATGTGCTTCAGACGTTTACCCACTTTCTCTCCTATTAGATTCAGTGTAGCTTGTTTTATGTGGAGGACCTTGATTCACTTGGACTTGAGCTTTGTACAAGGAGATAAGAATGGATCCACTTGCATTCTTCTGTATGCTGACTGCCAGTTGAACCAGCACCATTTGTTGAAAAATGCTGTGTTTTCACAATTGCATATGCCAGCAAGATTTTGATGAAGGGACCCTGATATAGCTGTCTTGTATGAGGCTATGCTAGACCTGGCAAATACAGAAGTGGATGCTCACAGTCATCTATTGGATGGAACACAGGGCCCCCAATGGAGGAGCTAGAGAAAGAACCCAAGGTGCTGAAGGGGTCTGCAACCCTATAGGTGGAACAACAATATGAACTAACCAGTACCCCCAGAGCTCATGTCTCTAGCTGCATATGTAGCAGAAGATGGCCTAGTCAGCCATCATTGGGAAGAGAGGCCCCTAGGTCTTGCAAACTTTATATGCCCCAATACAGGGGAATGCCAGGGTCAAGAAGTGGGAGTGGGTGGGTAGGGGAGCAGGGTATGGGAAGGGTATAGGGAACTTTTGGGATAGCATTTGAAATGTAAATAAAGAAAATATCTAATAATAATAAAAAAGAAAATGCTGTCTTTTTTCCACTGGATGGTTTTAGCTCTTTTGTCAAAGACCAAGTGACCATAGGTGTGTGGGTTTATTTCTCAATCTTTAATTCTATTTCATTTATCTACCTGCCTGTCACTGTACCAATAACATGCAGTATTTATCACTATTGCTCTGTAGTACAGAGAAATAGTCATTGCTATTTCTTATTTCATGTGTTTCCACAGTGGTTACTTTTCTCTTTCATATGTAGGATCCAAGTATCTTACATAATGTTGGCTTGGTGGCAGTGAATTCTTTAGCTTGTGCTCTTTCCCAGATATTTTTAATTTCTCCTCTCCTGCTGAGAGATAACCTTTCTGGAATAGTTATTGTGATTCATGGTAATTTTTATCCAGGGAGTGAAACATCCATTGCAAAATGCCCTGACTGTTCGAGCTTCTGATGAGAAATGCACTATTTTGAAGTGTTTTGCCTTTAGGAACATTGATGTTTCTTTCTCTTGCAGTTTTCAATATTCTTATATTGCTCTACATTCTTGTCATTCTAACCCTAATATTTGTGATTACAACATGTATTTTCTGCTGAAGCCTATTTGATGATCTAATTGTCTCCTGGACATGAGTATTCATACTTTGATAATTTTTGTTATTTATGTTTAGTTTTTAAGCCTTTAGTCTGCACCTCTGAAACTTCTAAACTAATGATATATAAGTTTAGTCTTTTAACTAAACCCTAGAGGTCTTGAATGTCCTATTTATAAGCCCTATTTTGTTGTCTTTCTTGTTATCAGCATGTTCACATTTATCTTACAATCTTGAGATGCTCTCTTCCACCAGAGTTTATTTCATACTGAGTTTTAAATTTGATGTAAAGATTTTAAAAATTTATTTATTTAGTTATTTGCACTCCATATTTTATTCCCCTACCCCATCCACCCTCTGGCTTTTCTACATCCCATACCTCCTTCCAACTCCTCTCTCTCCAGGTGGATGCCCCCCCACCTGACCTCTAAACTTAGTGGAGCCTCTAGTCTCTTGAGGGTTAGGTGCATCATCTCTAAAGATGTAAAGATTTTTTAAAAAATCTTTATCCCTTTATTGAACTTTTGATTCATATCATGTGCATTTTTTCCTGATTTTCTTGTTTTTGTTTCTGTTTTTGTTTGGAAGTCACTGGTCTTTTAATGCCACTGTTTTGCATGATTTACACAGTTCTTGATCAACATCACTATATTTGGACTTAGCTGTTAGAGAATCATGAGCCTTTGCAGAACTCCTGTGGGTTTGTTTTGTCTTTCATGGTTCTTCTATTTCTATACTGAATCTGCGTATCTGTTGGGATGAACACTGCTTTGTCTTTAGGTGAGAGCTATCTTGGAAACTGGACTTCTCATGATGTGCAGTCTTGACATATTGAATTTTTGTGGAGTATTCGATTCATTCCCAGCTAGATGTTATAGAATGTTTTCCCCATTAGTTTTGTAGTAGAGTTACTGTATTTGGAAACAATCTATGCTGTTTTGGAGCCTTAGTTTTTCATTTCTCCTGTCCACCTACAAGGACAGGATACTTCTAGTAGATCAAACACTTGTTTTCAGAACAGAAAAGTACAAGGGCATTCCTCTGTCTTCTAGTTTAGTCAATAAAGTACATTTTTGGAGAAGGACAGGCACAGCCTTTGCTTTAGCTGCTGGCTCATTAGCTGTGTAGTTCCAACTTTTACTCTTTTTCTGTCTGCTGTTTACTGTAAGAATAGATGCCACACTGCTAATTTGGAGCATGGTGGTTAGCCTGGGGTTTTCCCTCTTCTCTGTTCTTTGAGTTGAGGTATTCACAGTTTGTGTGGTTGTGGGTTGTATATAAAACTTTGTGTGCTGACTCTTAGTTGGGATGGTGGTACAGCTCAGCAGCAAAGTATCTGTACAAATGTCCTCGAAGTGTCATGTTTAGTTCTAGCAGGAAGAGCAAAAAGCAAGTTGCAGCAACTGCAATAATAATTATAGCAACAATAACAATAATGCCAGGACAGAAATAAAGTAAAAACCAGCACCAATTACAAAGTTCACAACTCTAACAATAATGGCAAGAAAAGATGGACAGCAGAAATAATACAATACTAAAGTTTTTAAAATGATGATATAGAAAGAAAAACAATTTAGAGAAAAAACATGAAGAACAGAAGTTGGGTGGGAAACGGTCTGGAGAGGATCTGAGGGGTGTTAGTTGAGGTAAAAACATGAATATATTGTGTTAAAAATTTGAATAATTTAAAAAAGGAATATAAAGAAAGGGTATTTAAAGAATTAAAATATGGAAATCAGGAGAAATGTGAAAAATGGACTCCATAATTATGGGAGAGATTGGAAGAGAGAATTTTATAATTTGAAAAGGAAGAGAGTAAATGACTTATGAGAAAACAAAGGAAATAATAAAAATAGAATATAAATGTATATATATATATACACATATATGTACATATGAAAAAGATAAAAATAATATACTCACATGTGTATAAATTTCTTCTAATCTTCTTCTGCCTTCTTGGTGGAAGTAGTGTGGATCTGGGAGTCATTTTAACTTGTTTCCAGTTTCTCTGCTTGCTAGGATAAGATACTATAGATGGTGGTTTTAACTGTTCTCTTGACACAATCGTGAATCACTTGGGGGAGGAATGTCAGTGAGACAGTGTCTAGATTAGCCTTCCCGTAGCATGTAGTATTTGCTACCCCGCTTTAATTAAGCTCTGGGCAGACTGTATTACCACCCCTCACCCTTATTCCCTTGGATCCATGGATTAAACAACAAAACAACAACAACAGCAACAACAATTCACACACACACACACTCACACACACACTAGTTAATGCCTTTGCTAACTCAAAGGCTGGGCACTCCTAAACCTCCCCTGGGTCCCCAGATAAAATCAGAGTGGCTATTGGCCACTCAACCCTAAAATTTGCATGGCTGGTTGAATTTATCTCTCCCTGCTACCACCTCCTTCCTCTTTCCCATTTCCCCACTTTATCTCTGTGTCCTCTCTCAAAATTCTAAGTTTCCTGCCCTGTCCTCAGTCATTGGTCACTGGTATCTTGATTGATTAAGAACCAACTGGGGAACAGGACCTTAGTATCAGAACCACCCTCTACAGCTGCCCAGAGGGAATGTCAGTTGCAGTGGGAAGACCTACCCTGAACGTGGACAATAGTAGTTCATGTGTTGGGCCCTGGACTGAGCAAAAAAGGTAGTGTAAGGTGAGCACTGGCCAGGGGTGTGCTAATGCACTGCTCTTTGTTCTCTTGCTGTTGACTAAGGATGGAGGGTGGCCAGTTCTATCAAGACCCTGTCACTGTGACTCCCTTGCCATAATGGACTGTAATCTAGATTGTGAGCTGAAATAAATCCTCTCTCCTCTGAGTTGCTTTTGTGGAGTAATTTATCACCACAACAGCAAAACTAACAGATCTTCAGTCTGTAATTCCTTGAGCTTGAGTTTTCATAGCTGGGCATTCCCAGGACTGAAAAGTGGGGCAACAAATCATACTCAATGGAAGGGGTCCCTCCTTCCATTGCTCATATCTTTGTTTGACTAAGGCCTAGTTCTTGCAACCACGGGGGATTGTTCAGTCCTCCGATCTTCTTTAGCTGCCTGCTAGAGTCATCAGTCTTAAAGGGACAGAGAAGTCCATCCTATGACTCCAGCTTGAATTCCCTGCAGGCAGTTTTCAATATGCTCACTATGGTATTCAGGGGTCACACTGGGACATAAGGTAAACTTTGGTGGAGACAAGCTGTGGTGGCATTTTTCATGAGGTCCAGGTGAAGGTTAAAAGTAGAGGCTTGTCTTTCCTAAAGCTGAGTGTGCCTCTCTCAGCACCACACTGCTTTGTTGAGAAGAAGCAGGCCGTCCCTTTCAAGTGCCAGCTAGTGTCAGATACCTTTCTTCCTTATCTGCCTCTGTACTACGGTCTCTCCACGATGACTCTCCTGCCATTTCCCATATCCTCAGGCTATATCTCAGACTCAGCACTGATCACTATTTCCCAAGTGTTCCAATAACTCAAGTCATTTGACTTCTCCAAGTCTTTGTCCAGTATTAAACTTCAGTGTACGGGCTGGAGAGTCGAGAGTCACAGCATGCACTGATTTTGCAGAGAAGCTTAGATCACTATTAATTCCTACACTGGGCAGTTCTTGACTGCTTGTAACTTCAGCTCTAGGGACATCTTCTGGGTGTCAACAAACGCACACACATAGACATAACTGAAAATAAAAATAAATCTTTAAATTTCAGTTTGTTCTCAATAACTAATTTCAAGAAGAAATTGTGGGTTTTTTTGGGGGGGGTTATTTTGATGTCATGGCACTGATAAGAAAGACAGTGGTACTACTTCTTTTAAATGCCTTTCAAGCATTTTATATGTGGGATATCTTATTTTTTAGCATGATCAGCTATTTAATGTCCTCAAGTTGGCAGAAAAATGTTTATATATCATTTGCCATATTTTACTTCTGTTGCCACTGATTTTATAACTCAATTTTTTATGCTATGGTATAACAATTTTTTATGAGATAAAACATTCCATTATGCCTTTTTGTGCTAGGGTGGGGGTGACCGGGAGGGGAGGTAGTGACTGGGATTAAAGTGAATAAGTAAAATAATTATTGATAATAATATTAACAACAACAACATCAACAAAAACCCAAAAACATTCCACTCTTCAAGGAAGCTCATTAAGCTCAGGAATGGGACAATTCAATGGGTTCAGGAAGCCCCTGAAATTGACCAGAGTTACTAGTTCCCTCTTCCCTTTAGCATATGTAAGCAATAAGGACTGTTGAGAGATACCGTGCATCAGCTAACTTGCCCAAAGAGGTTCCAGCCAACTGAATTACTCAGCAAAGCTATTCCTGAAAGTTTTTCAGTTTGTTAGATTTTCTTATCCATGATGGGGTGAACCTTGGTGATGGAGCTGTCCTTGAGTCACTCTGTTCCTGTGAGTCATCCTGATAAAGCACAGTGCTTTACTAAGCTAGACTTTGGTGGTATCCTTTGGTGGTAAGAGTTTGTTCATGTCTTCCCAAGAATAGTGTCATTACAAAAAATCCTCATTGTGGCAGCCTGTTTGGTGCATTGGATGTGTCAGAGTCCCAGTTTCTGAATGGTGAACTGGATATGAAAATCTACATTTTAAAATAGGATAAATATTAGAGCTGTTGTCATTTTATGTAGTTTAAGCCAATTTTCCTCAACCAGAGGGGGTTTTGTCGTCAAGGAAACATTTAGTAATATTTACAGGTTTTCTTATTACAAAGGTATGTGTGCAATAGCATTTAGTGGGTGGAATCCACAGAGGCTGCTGAGCACTGTACATGTACAGCACACTCCTTGCTACAAAGAATTTTCTAATCTACTGATCTGAATATCAATATCAGTAGAAACCCCATTTTAGCCCAAAAGTATCCATGAGAAACTCTATTCTAAGCGGCTTCTACCTTATACTACTATTAATAACCAGAAATACCAAATAAATATCACACAGCTGGGGCTAGCTTTTCAGTAATTGTTATCTTAAGGGAATTCCCAAGATCAAAAGTTGCTTGGAGAATTTTTCTAGAACTTTATTTCATCAGTGTGAATTTTATTAACCTCATAGCTCATCTCAACTTACAGTGTAAGTTAAATAGATGAATACCTCACTTCCTTTAAAAATTGGATTTAATATTTCACACAAATGGCAAACAGATATCAACTAATGGTGCATTTAAAAATTTTTTTCTCAAGGTTTCCTTTAGCCAGCATTTTAATTCTTATAAATACAATCACAGACTAAAATGCTCACATGCATATGTTTATTTTTATTAAGTATTATTTTGTAGTTAAAGAAATTAAATGTAAAGGATAAATATGTAGGAAAAATATTCTTTATTCTTGCTTAAGACCCAAGATATCAATTTACCTCCTTCATTAATCTTCAGAGAGCTATGGTATTAGGAAGAAATTAGCAGGCATTTTAGAGTAGGAGACAGAAAAGAAGTATACAGAATCTCTTTCAAACAAGGAAAGGGACCTATCGTTGTGTCCTGCTCCTTCTTACTCACCTTCCTTTTCATTTGTGGATGCTGCAGAACAGCCCATAGGGAAGCATGATCAAGATCCTTGGACCCTCGGTCTGTGTAGCATGGTATGATTTACCTGTGGAATATCTGGAAATGCTCACTGAGAGGCTATGCTATTGTGTCTTTGGATGTTGCTACAACACAGGATCAGACAGGGACAAGAGGTTAAGAATTCATTTGAACTGTTTTCCCTCAATAAACAGCAGGCACACTTAAAAAAAAAAACTCCTCTTTCTTTGTTGGAGGTGATGATGGTGATGGTGATGGTAGTAGCGATGATGATCATGATGGTGGTGACAGCAGAGGTGATTATGATGAGGATGATGGTGAAATGATAAACTTGTTCTATATGGGTGAGGCTACTGATTAGAGAATCAGATTTAATCATGCATTTAGTTTTTGAGAGTTAACCCAATATAAAATGATGTGAAGTTTTGCTTCATGAAGATGCACTCAAGTTTGAAGAGAGAAACAAGGCTCTTGTTTGTGTGGCGATGTAGCAATAAGCAACACCATCCTTCTTGGGGACCACAGTGCTGGGTTACAGTCCTTGAAGGTAGAGTAAGTTGTTTGTGAGGAAAGGTTGTTAGAAAATATGCTAACCTCCATCTCTTTAAAAAAAAAAAAAAAGATTTCAAAAATCAGTCTCTAATTACACATATCTTTTCCAGATTGAACCACCACTAATTTAACCAAAAACATGTGTGTGTAACAAAAGACCTCGTAAAAGGGACATTTGAGGTTTCACATGGATTTCTGCAAAAGACAAACACAGTAAAATCACAGAGTTGGCTGATGGACGCTCTGCCTTACTAAAGCTATAAAATTTTTATTGAATCCTTGGGGCTTATAAGATCCATTCATCCTTTAAGAGAAACTAAAGGTCTTAATCCACACAGGGTCTTTCCACTGCTTACCAGAGGAGTAAATCCTCCCACCTTGAACCGCAATATCTAGGTTTCTGCAAGTCCATGTGATCTGTACATCTGATCTCCAAGGAGCCCCATGTAAAATGCGCTGCAGAGTAATTGTCTTTTTCTCTTGGTTTATGACCTGAGATGTTACTGAGCCTGTAGAGGTAGTTGTCTCATGGTTACATCCTGTTAGAAAATAGCCTGTTTTCAATTCTTATCTCAGAGAGAATGTCAGGAGTACTAAAGAGATATTCACCATGTCACTAAACAATTGGTTCCTATTTAGGGTGGATGAACTCAAGATCAGACCACAGAGAGTACTGATCAACCAGGAGGTCCTGACACATGGTGATGCATTCCGAGGCCCCAGGGAAAATCCCTGGGTTGTAGAGTTTTGCTAAGAAAAATTATCCAGTCAGTTGAATTCAATAAACACTTCTTTTTCCCTAGTGAAGTCTAGTCACACTTCCATTTCCTTTGTCTCTTTTCATAAACTGCTAACAAGAAACATTTCAGGAGTTGAGCAGATTGAGGCACCAGACCGTGGCCTTATAGGCCATAGGCTAGCAGAGACAGATAGGCAGTATCTTTTGTAATATTACCCATGGGAAGATGTTCAGTGTCATGACAAATATCTATTGGATGTTGAAGCACTATAACTGGGGAACAGAAGGAGAAGGCCATTGCCAAACAATAACTCAACTCTTTCATATATTATAGATGACTAGAAGATCCATAACCATATCCCCAAGCACAGAAAATCCTTCTTAATAGGAGAAAATGGAATTGTATAAGAACACTATCTGTTGGCTTTGTAAGAGCTTTGTTGATGTGTAATTGAAAAAGTGTGTGTTTAAGGTACATGGCATGAGGCTTGTTGTATATACAACCCTAGTGTGGCTTTTTCGGTCAGGTTTACAGTACCAGGAGTGGACTTTCAACTGTGAATGGAGCCTCAGATCTAAGCTTTTATGATCCAGAGTTCTCATCCTATAGCTTTGGTCCCCAGAGATGATTCATGTTAGAAATGCATGCATTCGAGAGTGGTTCTATATCCTTTTAAATTCAGACTCTTTTATGCCAATAATGAAAGTAAATGTGAAGCTACTCCCTCTTCACATCATTAACCATGAGCATAAGGTCCTGGGAAGCACTGTATCATGTGTGATAAATAGTTCAGTAACACGTAATTGAGAAATAGCCAAGTAAAAGTGAGAGAATAATTCAGGGCCTCAGCGAAGTTTCTAATATTGGTTTTCAAACAAAAAAAAAAAAAATAAAGATCAACCAAAAAGCAGTCAGAACTTTATTATCAGGCCTTAAAACAGGAAGAATGTCTACTTAACGGTTAAATATTTATGAAAGTGGTACCCAGGTAAGGGGGGGGAACGACACCCTCAAATTATTCTTTTTTTTTTTTTTTGGTTTTTCGAGACAGGGTTTCTTTATAGCTTTAAGCAAAATCATGACCACTAGCCAGAGCTGTGGAAAGAAAGAAAGGTTATCATCAGAAACTGATGACTAGCTGGAGACATGTGGGCTAATGTCAGCAATAATTGGTTTTATTTAGTCAGGGAACTGAGCTAATGGAACCAGAGCAGGTATTCAAAGTAAGTATATGAGGACACTTCTCTCCAAATGAAAAAGGAACAAAGCCAATTGAAATCACACGTGGCATAGGAAAAGCGGCTGAAGAATTTGTATAAGCCACACTCCAACTCAAAGGCAAAGACGTTCAGTTGTCTCAGGACTCAGGATGACATCTATCCCCACCACTCCTATAACTCTACGTCCATGTCCTGTGTATTCTCAGTAGCACCTGTCTGGCCTCATAATACTTGTGGCCTTGCTGTCTTTGACCGCAGCAAGCCCTTCCCATCTCAGAGTTAACTCTTATCAGCTACCACATGCCTGGATCTGTGTCCTCACAAGCTCTGTGTTGCGTTGTCACCTTCCCAACAGTGTTTACCTCACTCGTGTCTTCAAATGGCACACCCTATCCACATGTTCTTATGCGAATATTCTGCCTGGTTTTCCCTATAGCAATCACTTTCTTCTGCTGTAGATATAGAATTTGCTTTGTTTTTCTTTTTCCTTTTTTTTAAAATAGTTTTTTTTTTTTTTTTGGTTTTTCGAGACAGGGTTTCTCTGTATAGCCCTGGAACTCACTTTGTAGACTAGGCTGGCCTCGAACTTAGAAATCCACCTGCCTCTGCCTCCCAAGTGCTGGGATTAAAGGTGTGTGCCACCACGCCTGGAGTTAGGATTTTTTTTTTCCCCTTTTGGACCAGGTCAGCCTCCTGCCTCAGATTTCCAAGTGCTGGGATCACAGTTGTATACTACTATTCCTGACTTAATTTAGTCCTCATCTCAGTTTCTGTTTTGACCTAGTATACATATGTTCTGAAGAAAATGTGTTTTATTCATTCATTCATTCATTCATTCATTCATTTTTGCTTTCTAGTGCTTGTATGCATAAATAGAATTAATGGCATAGTGTGGGGAATTGATAATTATCAATTAAGTGAAAAGTATTTTAGATTTTTGAAATTGAGTGAAACAAAATTTAGCCAACTAGAAATGATCCAGGAAACATTCTTCAATTTTTTGTTCCATGGAAGACTTTTTTATTTTTTAAATGTTGACGTGTGTGTGTGTGTGTGTGTGTGTGTGTGAGAGAGAGAGAGAGAGAGAGAGAGAGTGTGAGTGTGTATGACGCCTGGAGCCATCAAGGAGAAGCTAAAAACTAGCAGGCGATCTTCCTGAGATGGTTCTACCATAGACTGTATAGTTAATGACAATTTGCTTATTATCTTAGGAAAGATTCCTGATATATATATATATATATATATATATATATATATATATATATATATATATATATGCCTTTCTGGTATTATTAAATGTAAGGCATATAAATAACAATCACTAGGTATTAGCCCACCCTTTTGAGCAGATTTCTGCAGAACAACAAAGAAGTACTGTCTTGTAGTGATCCTATATAGATGATTTCTTAAATTTTAATAATGATCCTATAAGAATTCCAAATTTATATTAGAAATTATTAAGCTCTTTTATGGTATGACTACTATTAAGTCCTTTCTCATATCAAAACTTCAATGAGAACTCTGAAAGCCTTCAGGTATCATGAGTCAATTCCTTCTGACATAGCAAGCCGGCACCTACAACTTAGAGTACATTCTAAGAGGTTGTAAAACCACTAACCAAAGGTTATAAAGGGAACTAGTGATTTAGTATAGGTGCAAGGATAGATAAAATGTTGACTGGGTTAATCTATACATAACTTCACTAATAACTTAGTCACAAAATTATGGTTTTTAACTCATCATGAACCTTTAGAGCTAGTGACAGATAATGAATGTTTAGCCAGATAATTGCTCCTAATGGATATGCATGTAAACATTTTCTGTTGTAAACTTCTAATTCGATTTATTATTTAAATTTATGTGTAAACTTGTGATGACTCTTTTACCCTGTGATCATTTATTCTGAAGGATGTTTACGCGGTGAGAACAGAGGAGAGGGCCCTTCTTCTCTTTTTCTTAGGGGCTCTCCCCCCCCCCCCCNCNCCCCTTTTTGGAGAACTTTCATAGGAAACTTTTTAGAACTTAGAAATAAAGGCTGAAATCACCTTTCAATGTGTCCCCTTTTCTTCCTGTGACATCATCTAGTAGGCTGGGAATTAGAGCCACAAGTCAGTTCCTGCTGAGATAGAACAAAGGCTACAATACTTAATTCCCCACCTTTAGGCTACAGGTGTTAATTGCCTAAGACAGGAGCTTTTAACCTTCAAAATGAGTAAGAAAGCTTTTAGGACTCTTTAGAATTTTCCAACATGCATTCAATATATAGTTAGAGAACTAGAATGCCCAGAGACCATCAGTCTTTAAAGCTACATTTGTGTCCAACTCTGTAGCTTGTTTCAACCCACTCCAGGCTGGGAGTCTGTTGTGCTCCCCCCACCCCCCTACCCCCCACCACCTACCCCCCACCACCCGCCACCCGGCAGTTAGAGGACAACTTTTAGGTTGTAGGTATCATTTTATGCCTTCCACCTCCTGTGTTCCTAAGATCAAACATAAACTCTCAGGTTTGGTATTAGGCACCTTTTCCTGCTAAACCATCTTCATGGTCCGAATCTCAGTGTTGGTGCATGTACATTGACCTTGTATCTTATATGCAAGTGACAACACATGCACATGTATATACAGTTACTGGTAAGTCTCTCTTTTGGTGATGCTGCAAACTAGACTCGTGGTTATGAATGCTAGGCAAGTGCCCTACTGTGGATCTGTCCGCAGTTGTAAATCTTAATCTTGAGTGATGCTTTATGGCACAAGTCCTACATTGTCTGTTACAAATGTAGTCATGGTGATTGTCCTTACACTGGTTTTGCCTGCTGGTTTTCCTCAGTGTCTTGACATTAACATGTCTGTCTCAATGCATTCTTTTTTATGACACTAATAGATTATTTCTTTTTTTTCCTGTTTTTTAAAAATGTGATTGATTTTAATTAAAATTTTATTTTTCTGAAAGTCATGTATTGAGTTTCTATTTTTTAGTGCATTTTCTTAAGTTATTAACATAAACTGATTTAACACACTCTACAGGTTACTATTTTCTTTGAAAGTTGGCTGTTCTCTTTTTATGTAATACAAGATTCTTCAAATAGTCTAAAACTAGCCAATTCCCTCTTCAACATTGTCTCCATTTTTGCTTTATTTTGAAGTCCTAACATCAAACTTTACCTGGAAATAGTGTCTGGACCTCATGGGGGCTTATCATTTTCCTTTGCTCACTGTATTAATTAGATTTAGCTGTCGGCTTAGCATAGCCCAGAGCAGTGGTTCTCAACCTTCCTAATGTTGCGGCTCTTTAATACAGTTGCATGAGTTATGGTGACCCCCTCACACCACAAAATTATTTTTGTTGTTACTTTATAACTGCAATTTTGCTACTGTCTCGAATGGTAATGTAAATAATTTTGGAGATAGAGGTTTGCCAACGGAGCTGCAACCCACAGGTTGAGAACCACCACCTACTGTCCCCTGAGAGGAAGGCCTTGACAGAAATTCTCCATAGGACTTTGTCTTTCTTATTAATTGATGCGGAAAGGTGCCGCCCATTGTGAGTAACATCATCACCTATGGTTTCTGCTATACCTTTTGGTGGTCAATACATTTGCTGGTCAGAGGTTTGCTGTGTAGGGTAACAAGTCCTGACTTCAGGTCTCTGCATTAAGTTCCTGCCTTGACATCCTTCAATAACGGGTTGTGACTTGAAAATACAAGATGAAGTAAACTCTGTCATCCCCTAAGTTTTTTTTTTTTTTTTTTTTTGATCAATTTTTTTTTTCTCTTTTTCTTTTTGGTGGTTCACACCTTTAATCCCAGCACTCAGGAGATACAGCTAAGTGGATCTTCATTAATTCAAGGCTGGTTTTACATTCAGACTAGCCAGGGATACAAATACTTGGACCCTGTATCAAACAACAACAAAACCCCACTATACCTCCTAATGGTTCCATAGGTCTAAGCAGCATCCTCAGTGCAGACACCAGAGGAAAAACCTGGGCATCTCCATTGTGCCAACCTGGGTTGGTGGAAAGTCGACTTCTTTTTAAAATTGGACATTTTACTTATTTACATTTCAAATGTTATCCCCCTTTCTGGTTTCCTCTCTGTAAACCTCTGATCCCATTCCCCTTTATCCTGCTTCTATGAGGGTGCTCTTCCACACACCCACCCACACCTGCCTCACTGTTTTAGCATTCCTCTACACGGGGGCATCAAGCCTTCACAGGACCAAGGGCCTCCCCTTCCATTGATGACAGATAAGACCCCTTCAGCTCCTTCAGTCCTTCCCCTAACTCCTCCATTGGGGTCCCTGTGCTCAGTCCAATGGTTGGCTGCAAGCCTCCACATCTGCATTGGTCAGGATCTGGCAGAGCCTCTCAGGAGACAGCTGTATCAGGCTCCTGTCAGCAAGCACTTCTTGGCATCTGCAATAGTGTCTGAGTTTGGTCTCTTCATATGGGATGGAAACCCAGGTGGGACAGTCTCTGCATGGCCTTTCCTTTAGACTCTGCTCCACTCTTTTTCCCTGTATTTCTTTTAGACAGGAACAATTCCGGGTTAAAATTTTGGAGATGGGTAGGTGGTCCCATCCTTCAACTGGGGGCCATGCCTAACCTCTGGATATGTTTTGACAGCTTCTCCCTTCCCTTTGTGGGATATGTCAGCTAATGTCATCCCCATGGTGTCCTGGAAGGTGCTTGCTTTCCTGGCATCTGGGACTTTTTGGTTGCTACCCCTGGTTCCTCATCCCACATTGCTACACACCTCTGTTCAATTTCCTGACCCTCTGTACATCTTCTGCATCTCCCATACCTGATTCTTCCCCTCTTCCCCCCTTTTCTTCCTCCCATGTCCCTCTCACATTCTACAGCCCATGATTATTTTCTTTCTCCTTCTAAGTACCACTGATGCATCCACTCTTTCCTTCCTCTTGAGCTTCATATGGTCCGAGAGTTGTATTGTGCTCTTTGCCTAATATCCACTTATCAGTGAGTACATATCATGTGTGTTCTTTTGTGATTAAGTTACCTCACTCAGGATAATATTTTCTAGATCCATCCATTTGCCTGCAAATTTCATGAAGTCATTATTTTTAACAGCCGAATAGTAACCCATTGTGTAAATGTAACACATTTTCTGTATTCATCCCTCTGTTGAGGGATATCAGCATCGAGCTGGTTTTTTCCAGCTTCTGGCTATTATGAACATGGCTACTATGAACATAGTGGAGCTATCTCTAACTGTTGTTTGTCCTTCCTATAATCCTGTGTGTCATCACTACTGGGAGACCAGTTCTCTCCTGGAGGAATTTGGGTATGGAGAACTGTGGCACTGGGTCAGCTCTGGGGCACAGATAGAAACTGGAACAATTTTGTTCCTGGTTGTCCCTCGGTTCCTGTGTTCTGATGGCTCAGGGCAGGTCCCCCTTGGGGTCAGGTATTTGAGAAGAAGTGGTGATCTTTCCTGTGCTTTTAGGTGTGTCAGCACTCCTGGGAAACCTGTGTCAGCTCTGTCCTGGTGGGATTTAGGTATGGAGAACTATGGCTCTAGGTGCAGATTTAAACCAGAAGTTTGATCAGTGTTTTAAAGCAGCAACTGAAAAGTAACAAATAACCCGCCATCATTGCTTTATCTCCTTCTTCAATAGGGTTATTTTATTTGTTCATAAGGTGTTGGTGGATTTTTTTTTTAAAAAACCCACTGTGTTGTTTACTTTTCTTTTGTTTGTAAACATCTTTATTTTATACATGCAGTGGAATAAAATGGATGCTGTCTATCAACTGAGATTATTCAAAGTGTTCCCCTTTGCATAGATAATGGTTATATGAATCATCTACTAACTTTGATTTATTGTCTTTATGATTCTCATTTGTGAAACTGTGAAATACTTGTTGACTAATGTATCCTACTAGCTTGCCTACCAAAAAACCTTCAAATATGTTATTAGATAATGAAAATAATTTGAGGTCAGAGCTCACAAGGCCTGGACTCATGTGTCTTCCTTTATTAATATCATTAACTTTGTCATTTCTCAATTCATTGTGGAGAAGTTCATTAGCTACCTTCATAAGTGTTGTAAGAAAGTATCATGGAGTGAAGTAAATGATAAAGTTTCCTATAGTTATGGAAATTAATATATGCAAATAAATAACAATATTATGCTCACTCTAAACTGGAAATGGTAAACAAGTCTCTACAAAGGCCAACTGAATCTATGTAGGAAAGATAGGAAGAGGTAAGTTGATCCTCAAATGGAGGATTTAACTATCAAGGACGCTTATGATTTTCTAGGATAAGAAGGTAAAGAAGAGAATTCATGAAGAAGAGCCAAGAACTACTGTCATTTCAGGACTATAAAATGCAATGCATCCGGGGAGATGTGATGGTCGAAACAAGGCTAAGTAAGGAAAGAAAGACCAAGTCACCAAGAGGTTTGTATGCACGGTCAAGGAGATTCATTTTACTGCATATCATAAATAAAACTTGAAAGCTAAGCAAGGGGAAAAAAGAAAGAAAAGAGTGCATGTTCTGTTACTTTGGGACTGGGCTCTACAATTTTGCATTTTTATTGGTTGTAGGTAGGTTTTGTAATGGTATTCTTCTGCTGCTAAAAGAATGTAGTTCAGGCCTATGCTTGTTTATTAACTTGATAGCTGTAGGTTTTCTAATATCCATAGTTACACTAGCAATTGGAAGGTATTTAAGTTTCCAATACCAGGGATGACTGTCCTCTTGTCCCAAACCTAAAGCTCAGAAATCATTGTGAAATAGAGGACAGAAAGGGCTCTTAGAACCAGGGGACCAAGGAGTTAGATATGAGACTGTATCTCTTGATAATGGCAGAAGATATACTCCCAAAGTCTCACCAGCATGGCTGCATGAACAAGGACACAACAATAGACATTCCCAATTAGACAGAGGCAATCCCATGACACTTAACCTCACATAAAGAACTGTCAGCAAGTAAGGAATGGCGAAAGCTGGAGAAATCGTCTCCCCAGGAATGAGCACACTGACTGGTAATCTAATATCAAATAATGAGCCATGAAATCATACTTAAAAGTTACATTATACAGACCGAACATGTTTTATTTGTGTGTTTGTGTGTATGTGCATATATGCACACACACATACATATATGTGTATAACATCAATCCATGAAAAAAAGAGGCCATGAATTTAAAAGAGAGAAAGGAAAGGTATGTGAGAGGGTGTGGTAGGGGGGAAGGGAAGAGGACAACATGTAAGTATAATCTCAAGAAATAAATGATTTTTAAAAATGTGTATTCAATAGTATTGTGAGAAATGGTCTGGAAGAGACATGCAGACAGTGAACTAGAAACTGGCGAACATGGAATTGTGAAGGCTTATACCATGGGTATCCAGTGTGGGAGATGATAGCATGACTATCTGAGGAGTGTGATGGGCTAGAGATTGATCAACTAGACTGGCAAAGAGATAGGGAAGCAATTGCTACTTAATTTATAGGCTTAACATGATTCACTGTGTAATTGCTAGAAAATTGCTATTTTCTAAGATAGAGTATTTAGATTACAGGCAGAATGGGATAAGAGAGCAAGAGAGAAGCTTGAAAGTAAGTGAGCTTGAGACATAAACAAGAGAGAAGGATGGTGTGTGATCTAACTTGAGATGTTCACAGAGGCAGTGGGTGTCTTCTTATTCAGGCAGTTTCTCACCAGTCATTAAACACTAATGGGCCAGTCACTGGGATGAGGACGTACGAATCAAATGGATTTATTGACCCACAAAAATAATTTTATAATTATGTATACTCAATGAAACTTTACCAAGTCAAAATAAGGGTAAATCCAGAGCACAACGGATAATATGTGATTTGGTTATTGGAAGGGAAGCCCATGATTATAACTAGTTTGATTCACATCACCACGAAGGTGATTGGTGAGCCCATGGTTCTTGTTAAGATTTCGCAGGGAAAATTAGAAAGCATCAAATTCTATCTTGGAATCATCAACATTCTTGAGATAGGGAAGTTGAGATTGGGCAGTACTTACTGCTGTGTGCCCCACTCTCCGTCCAGCAGAGATAGGGCAAAGACTACAAGTACGTACGCCACAGCAGGGTTCAAGCAGCTTCTGCTCCAGCTTCCTCAGCTTTTTCAGCTTCAGTTTGCGCTTCAGCTCGCGCTTCTTTTATTATGGGGGATCACCCAACTTATCTGCCTCCACGCTCTGCACTCATCTCTCATCACTCTTCATCATCCAATCAGCATTCAGCACGCTCTGTACCGGAGCCATCCATGCAGACAAGGTGCACGTTGATAGGCCAGTGACTCAATATCATGCTGTATAACGCTATGCGTCAGGCAGACAGTGCATGATCATTCAGGTGCGCATGATCAGGTTCTTGGTAAGCAAGCAGGGATCTCGGGCCTTGGCAATGAGCCAGGGCGCCGTCTTGGCTGCTGTGCGGCTGCATCCGCTTCCCACACTTACTGGTGGGGGCTATGCTTTACAGATGACTAGAATTCCAGTCTCCACTCTGCTTCTCATATGTGAGTGGCCTGATGTATGTACGCAGCTACCTTAAGGACAATGCTATGCTTTGGATGCGCTTTATTCTCCAAAGATGCTTGTGGCAGAGGCATGGCTCTCAGTATGGCGTAGTGAGTGGAACTTTGAAGAAGTGAAGGATCAATGAGAAAAGTGTGAAAATCGAGGTATCAGGAGGAGATTATTAATGTTGTGGAATCAGTCACTTTTGTTGAGATCAGTTTACTATGAGCTGAGACTAAGCCATATGCTGGATGCCTATGAAGCTGGATAATTTTTCACTTTTCCATCAGGGTGCATCTTAGCCAAGTGGCTAGTGTCATGTGCTTAGACACTCTGTCGATAGCAGTATACTTGTGAGCTAAATAAATCTTTCTCAAGGACAGAGCCTCAGATATCTTACTTTATCAATGCAAATGGGTCAGCGGAGATACTGTTATCATTTGAAAACAGGATGATTTTTATTAGGTTTTATACCACAATATTGAAGGAATCAGAGAAACAGAGTTTATATCTAGAAATCATTTTGGTATATTGCTATTTAGAAAATGTTTTAAATTTTCAATGGTATTGGAAAAGAGAGTTGTAAGATGTGAATAAACACAGTCCCGCCTTAGAATATAGGAAAGAATTTCAAAATAGAAGACAGCCATCATCCGTGCCAGATGATGGATCTGGCTTAACATAGGAAGAAAAACTGCTTGTGAGTTGGGAAAATGAGAGTCCATCGGTGATTTTAGTGGACGTAGTTTCCAAGGTCTGCTGGGCCCAGATTACAGTGGTTTGAAATGTGGCTTGCTAGTGAGTTGGGGAGAGCACTGTGTAATTATTCATCAAGGAATGTTTGTAGAGAGAAAGGGAACACAGTGCCAGCACTCTGTTTCCCTTTTAAGATGGTAAAAAATTGTTTTTCTTGTGGAGAGCAGAGACTCAAGCAAGAAACAAATGCTGGGGAAACAGGAAAGATGATACACTTGCTGGACTGAGGTCTAGGAGAAAACTGGGGAGGTGATGCCAGAGCATCTGCAGCTGAGTACATTGAAGAGCATGTAAGTCAGCTGGGATGAGGGTTTCACCCCAGGCCATCTCTACATGCAATCTCAATGTGCCCTCACACAGGTGGTTCTTGCCTACCCAAAGTGAGGCAGGTGGTTGCTGTGGATGAAGCTAGTCTGCCTCTAGTACATCTGCAGTTCTTATGTAACGAATGGAACTTATCCAGACTCTAAATGCTCGGCCTCCTCAAACCCAGCTGGCTGGACCATATTGAATGTTGAGGAATGTTGAGGACCATATTGAATGTTGAGGACAGGGTGGTGAGATGTTTCAAGTCTTCAAAAGAAGCCAGAAGCTTGGATTTTTATGGGAGGCATCCCGATTTTTAATTTCGGTTCGCATGGGGAAAGCATAAGCCAAGCTGAGCAAAAACCCATCTGTGCGCCAGACTTGGCCTATGGACTACCAATTTCAATCACTGCGACTATAGTTACAGAGGTGGTAAATATCATGCATGAAGTGGTAGCAGATACTTCAGCAGGTTGGTCCAAAAGGCCTCCCCACTCACTGCATTAAGAAGGCAAATGCACAGGGAGGTCTCTTAAAGATCAGCAGAAGATGGGCTAGCAAGATGGTTTGGAGGGTAAAGGCCCGGATTACTAAAGCAGGTGACTTGAGTTTTATCCCTTGGACCCACATGGTGGAAAGGAGAGAACAACCTTCCTCAGGTTGCCCTCTTACCTCCACAGGTGTGCCTTAGCATTTATATATGCCTCCATATACCCACACATGCACACAATAAGAATAATTAAAAAAAACCCAAACCAAAAGTCAGATGGCATTATGACTGTCTTATTCATTGTTCTATGTGAAGACAACAGAAAGAAAGGGGCAGGAAATCCTTCAGACAACACGGGGTGTCTCCGTTCCACCTTCCTTCTTGATCAAACACCTGCATGTCTGGATACCTTTAAAAATGCTCACACCCTGTACTTCCCAAACACATGTAGTGCCTTCCTCAACTATTACCAGTTTTCTTTGGTCCAAAGCCTCAAGGGGAGTCTTAACAAATGGAACTTGTTTAAATTGTCATGAGATTGAGAGAGAGAGAGAGAGAGAGAGAGAGAGAGAGAGAGAGAGAGAGAGAGAGAGAGAGANGAGAGAGAGAGAGAGAGAGAGAGAGAGAGAGAGAGAGAGAGAGAGAGAGAGAGAATTAGTTTAATCCAACTTCTTCTTGCTTCACATCTTCATCCCTTCCTGATGAAAAGGATGCTGGTCTTCTATGTTATAAAATGGAGTTTTACTTCCTCCATGTAATCTCTCTGGCCCAGTGTCTGACCTGGGAAGTATAGAAATAATGGAAAGTTTACATATTGAAAGAAGCATTCTTAGATTAGCTCATGTTTTGTTTGGAGAACGTATGACTCTGCCTGGAGATAGCATAGTGAGGCAGTTCCTTTATGGCGTGGCAGGAATACTGTGGCATTTCCTAAGCAAAATAGCTTCATGGCTTCTTGGATAGACCATGTCTGGAGAGAACCTGCAAAGAGTTGTTTTGTAAACTTCACAGAAACTTGAGATAAAGAATGTCATTTTTGGCTTCAACTGCAGCCCATGACTTAGTGAGTACCATGTGTGTATTTAAAAAGATTTCGGAAGGAAACACTTAATCCTCTGTATACTGAACTCTATGTGTAAATCTTTAGTAAGAAACATTCAGTTTTAGCAGATTTTTGTCTTTGTAGGTAATTACAGTTCCGTCTCTTTTGTGGGATAATTTACATGCATTGTTAGGAACAAAGATACAAAGAACACATGGATGGTTGCACCAGGAGCCTCCAAAGGCACAGTGTGTCTTTTGTGAAGAGCCCTCCTTGGTTATCTATAGAATGAATAGATGGAAGATCTGATGCATAGAAATCTGATGCATTACTTTTTTTGAAACTTTGGGTTATGCCCCATTTAGAATATATTAGGTACTTTTATTATTAAATTTTATTTGTTTGCTTTTGTTTTATGTGTTTATTTTGTGTAAATATCTGTAAGTGCAGTTTGTGCGTGTGTATTGGTAGAGACCAGAAGAGGGTGTCAGAAACACTAGAACTGAAGATACAGACACTTAGGAGCCATATGTGGGTCTGGGAACTGAACTTGGGTCATCTGACAGAGTAGTAAGTACTCATAACTTCAAGCCCCTACTAGACACTTTAATACATAGCACTGAAGCATCTTGGTGATTAATTGATGAGTTTCGGTTATTCTCCACAAGTTTCTCTACTTGCAAGTAGTTGGGCCTGTTGGTTTTCCACTTGGCTGCTAAATTCATTTACCTGTGTGCATACAGAAAAGTTGTAGTCTCCAGGGACTACAAGAGAGAGCTTAAATCTTTTCTACAAATTTCTTAGACATTGCTCTATAGAACATCAATATGACTCAAGATGTTAAGGAGGTCTGCCAAGAAGTTCGAATAATCAAGTAAGTTGAGGAAATAGAGCGTTTTTGAGGTCATGCATCTGGGACTGCCTTAACAAAAAGAGTTTATTAAGGGCTTTGTGAGAAATCTACCAATAAAAGTAATGTGTTCAATTTAGTTTGTTCGAGCACTCCCTATATTTTGATCACGGGATCTCTTTCTGGTGGTATTAAGTGTTCTATACAAAAGGTTTAGAAAATGCTTCCCTGCACTGGTGATAACTCTTAATATATTGTACGTCAGATTGAACAATTATGAAAACAGAAATGTAATAAGAAATTTGGATGTCACTTCCTTTCTGATGAATGAGAGCCTTAGGTCTGTTTCTCTAAAATATGCAATCATCTTTAAAGTATGTGAGACACATGAGGGTTCGTTGAATGACCTAACCGGACTCTTCCCAATGTTTAATTTTGTGAGCCAAAACAGACATTGTGCACTTTGGAAAGTGATGGAATAAATACAACAACCCCTTTATTGGCCATTTCCATGCTGTCTGTGCCAAATTAAAAGTTCCTAATGACACACTGCTTTGTCTTCATAGAGAATGGGCTTTACTTTTAACAGAAAGTACAGACCTCAAGTATTGGCAGAAAGTTGTCTCTTAACAGGCTTACATAGACCACAGAATATGAAACATTTATGATATTGCAAAATTGGATACTCTCTGTGCCAATATGCTACAGAGTAAAGAACAACAACAAAACAAGAGCCTCAGATTTCTCTTTCTATTGGCTTCACGTACAGTGTTTTCCTATAGAGAAGTGAAATATGTATAGAAAACACATGAACAAATCTGTGGAGTCCTGGCAGGTATACCCTGTGGCTTAAGAATAATCATGTGTTCTCAAAATGTAGAAGTGGAGCAGTTAAATGACAAACAGACTAATGTACATGACTAGGAAATCACCATTAAATTTAGATTTTAAATTGCTTTAAAATCTACTCATTCTATTCTATTCTATTCTATGTATGTCTTTTGCGTACGTGTATGTCTGTATATTACAGGCAGGCAGTGCCTGTAGAGGCTAGAAGAGGGATTCTAATCCCCTAGAACTGGAGTTGCATTTGGTTGTGATCCGTGGGTTTTAGGAATTGAACCTGGGTTCTCTAGGAAAGCAACCAATTCTCTTAACTACTGGTCTATCTCTCCAGCACTATAAATCACTTTAGATGTGTTCTCAACTTTTTAGAATGACTTTAGGGTTTAGTTTCTCATTATAGAAGTGAGAGTGACACAGGGCTGGGCATAAATATCTAAGGATATTCATGCCTTCTGCAAGCAAAATATAAAACAAAAAGAAAATAAAATATTTTGGTTTCTTAAATTCTGAAAACGATGAGGGAAGTTTGATGTATTTGAATTTTGAAAAAAAAAAAAAGAATCTTCTAAAGCCATGCTTTTGATGTGTATGGAGTATTCAATATAAAAAGTCTAAAGGAACACAACACTAACGGACCATGTGGAGCTACAGAGATGACTTAGTCCATAAAGCTCTTTCCTGTACAATGGAGGACCCGGGTTGGATCCCCGGAATCCAGGTAAGAAGCCATGTTCCAGAGATGGAGAGATAGCTCAGTGACTAAGAGCACTTGGTGTTCTTCCAAAGGACCAGGGTTCGAGTCCCAGCACCGACGTGGTAGCTCACAACGCTCTAAGTCTGGTCTCAGTAGATCTAGTGTCTTCTGGTCTGCAGACGTAAAACCCTTACATAACAGGAAAACAAATAAAATTAAAGAAAATGTAGGCACAGGAGTCATTTTAATCACAACGTTGGGAAAATTGAGAGAGGTGGATTCTGGAGCTTGTTAGCCATCCGATCTAGCCAAATGTGAGAGCCCCACGGTCTTAGTCAGGGTTTCTATCCCTGGACAAAACACCATGACCAAGTAGCATGTTGGGAAGGAAAGGGTTGATTCAGCTTACACTTCCTCATTGCTGTTCATCACCAAAGGAAGTCGGGACAGGAACTCACACAGGGCAGGAAACTGGAGTCAGGAGCTGATGGAGAGGGCATGGAGGGGTGCTGCTTACTGGCTTGCTTCCCAAGGCTTGCTCAGCTTGTTTTCTTATAGAACTCAGGACTACCAGCCCAGGGATGGCACTGTGATCGCTAATTGAAAAAATGCCTTACAGCTGGATCTCATGGAAGCATTTCCTCAAGGGAGGCTCCTTTCTCTATGATAACTCCAGCTTGTGTCAAGTTGACACACAAAACTTGCCAGTACACCCACATTTCGTGGAAAACCATGTCTCGGAGTCAACTGTGGAGATAAAGAGGTCACCAGACAACTTCTAGCTTCCACAATCACATGTATGTACACATACCTGTACACACAAAATAATCCTCAGAAATGGACCTTGGGTTAAGGAAAATCAGGCTGCATCATGTTGTAGTCTATTTTTATGAGTGTAATGACTCTGAGATGAGCTGTTAAAGAAAAATAACTGCATAGGAAAAACTATGAGTGGACCCACTCTTCCTCTTTTACACAGAGAGAAGGAGGGATGAGGGAGGGGGAGAGACCAAGTGGATAACTCTAGAAAGGAGAGAGTTTTTTAGCTTATTCTTTGGACTCTATTTAACAGGTCCACGTGAGAATCCAGAGTTTCCAATATAATCATGATTTCAAGGTGTGCTCAGCTCACCAGAGATGCTTCAATGCTGGGATTGGATTGGAGGCATGCACCACCATGATCAGCTTTAAAAATTTGTTTCATTTTATTCCACCCTTGAAAAATTTGTTTCATTTTATGTGTTCTACCCTTGAAATTTGAGTGCATCAGGTCCTTCAGGAATATTATATACATATATTTAAGGATATCGGAAGAAAACATTTATTGATACCATAAGTCTGCAGAGGATGCTTCCCCTGCCTCTAGCCATTTGGCCTAACCATCTCTCCCACTGGTCTCTCTCCTGTCTTAATCTTTATGAGTGGAGGCCTCAGACTCTCAAGTGACTCTTCAACAGAGAAAGCTGTTTGAGTTTAGTAAACCCCCCTGCTAACAGGGTTATAAAGTTCCTCTCCTTACACTGCTATCTCTGTTGAGCAGAGGATTTGGTGCTTCTGAAATGACCTGTTGGGAGGGAAAACTTGAATGCTCAGACAGTCTAAGTTTCTCTCCGACTCTTGTATCTTTTCACGGAAATACTGAAAGATCTACATTTCCTGATCTTGTTTGGGACTCTGTAAGTGCCTGAGGTCACATGCATGCACGTGATATGTGCCATTTCACAGCTTGGCAGTTAATGATCTCTAACAGGAGTGGTTCAAGTTCCTGGAACATACATCACTAATCTCCCATTTCCTTCACTTTCCTTGGTCACCGATTCATGTGTTTATATATTGCAAAGCCAGCATTCATTATCTGGAATATTAAACCCTCCAAACAATAAAATAAACTGACAGTCAAGTGCTTCCATAGAGTTTGGACCTGTTAAATAATTTTCACATTTGTTGATTTCATTCATAATGGAACACAAGTGTTCACAGCCCCTTGCACACTTACCAATAGTCTGGGAATGTGGTATCATATGGAAATGAGCGCTAGTACTCAGAACAACTGTGCCAGTGGGCGTGGATTGCCCCTCTGTTTACCTTAATGAAAATCTTACTCACAGCCAGATTATTTTCTTCTTCCTGTTTTGGGGATTTGGCCTGAGGGGTTTTGCAAATGTACACCGTGGATTGATTCCTGGCACCTGCCTACTAGCACTAGAGAGATGAGCATCTTGTACAATTTAGGCAAGAAGCGTGAGATTTTACAGCTCCCCAGCATTTGTTAGCAATGAGCTTTGTCTTGAGTACAATGAGCTGGTCTCACCTTGAGCTATTCCATTTACCAACATTTTCCTAGGGTGAAAAACTTTGAGTCACACAAAGATACTTAAATATATGAGTAGGTTTCCCAAGAGAGTAAATAAATACCTGCTCTTAGGTAAAGTGGCACACGTGGATGAGGGAGGAGACTGACTTGTGTATCTCCCTAGTGCCATGAAGGAGTGGCCTGAGTGAAAGCAGCAGTGGGTCTTCAGGCTGTCAAGTCTGATGCCAAGTTTTACCTAAAAGCCGATAGATGTGTGACCAAGCACACCTCAGGAATTAGGTGTTGAGGGTCCTCAGACGTGAGGTGGGGATAGGAATTTCTGCTTTCCTCCTTCATATGGCTGTGTGGAATCATAAATAGGCAACATGCCTCTACATGCTGATGATGTGTTATGCCAGTGTGTTCTTATGGTTAATTTAGGATCATTAGTGAAGTGTCGTGAAACAAACTTGAAAAAACACAAATGTGCACATGCTTAATTTCTTGAGATAGAGAGAGTGTAGCAAAGCTATAGAACAGGAAGGTTCTCACTCTGCACCCCCACACGGGGGATCATCGTCCTTGACACTTTCCAGCCCCTATGGGGATTCTAACCTTCTGCCAAAGAACAGGTTTGGGTCTGGATAACTCAACTCTTTTAGATTAAAAAAATAGATATCTTTTTTTTTTTTTCCAGAGAAACTTTCAAAGGGGGAAACAAACATCCCTTATACAGACAGAAGTCACATGATATAGATCATACAGTTTCTCCTGAGCTGGATTTAATTAGAAGTTGCTGGAAGTATTTGGCATGCAGGCAGCTGCTGTCAGAGCTGCACAGCATTTCCCAGGCCCGAAACAGCTGTATGTAGTTTTCTTTCTCTTTCCAGCTAGACCTAAGTAGAAACCTGTTCTGTTCTGGCATGGCTCTGCAGTCGTTCCTGTGAACTAATCAGATCAGCTTAGAGAATACATGAGAAAGATCTGAGTGTTTTATATCTAAATAATCCTTTACCCTTAGTTTGGTGACGCTCGCGCAGTGTGCGTTCCCTACGAGTTTGTGAAAAGTTTTGAAGGAGAAATATTTCAAGGGGTGGGGAGAAGGTTGAGTCCATAAAGTATCAACTACACAAGGCAAAATGGAACTGGATTTCAGTCCCTAGTTGCTGAGTAGAAAGCTGAATATGGTTGTATGCCTCTGTAATCTGAGCTCTCGGGAGGTGGAGGTAGAAGCGTCACTGGAGTTTCCTGTAAGCTGGGCCTGTCAGGTAGATAAGCTTCTGGTTCGGAGAGAGACAACGTTTGAAAGATGAGGGTGAGCAGTGGAGAGCAAGACACCTGGAATTGACCTTTGGTCTCCACTTGCATGGTACACACATGCAAGCATATCACTGTCCCCATGTGCACACACATGAACATGTGGGAATGCAATCATACACACATCCCTACACACAATTCAAACCAGGTAACTACATACTTCGGCATACCTTGGAAGTGGTTGAAGAGGGTCACTCAACTTTCAGTGGTAAACCTCAAAAACCCCTTAAACTCATGGGAACTGGTGCATTCTTCAGTCTAGGTGGTTAGAGAATGATGTTAAATATCGCACAGGAGGAAGGGTGTGGGCAGGTTCTGCTCTCCAGGTGGGTGGGTTCCACAGAACCTTGGTTGGTGGTGAATCCCAGGGGAAAATGGCCTTCTTTGGCTTCTCAGTGAAACAGCTTTCCTTTACTAGGGGTAATAAAGGGCTCTCTAAACCTTGGGGAGAGGGTAGGGGTTTTGGGGTGAGTGTGCAATATTGGATGAGGCTGGGGTGATGGAAATGCTTCATTTGCATGAAGAAGAATTCCAGGTGCTGGCTGGACAAGTCCTTGTAGGGAGAAAGGACGTGGAGCCTGCCATTTGGTCACCAGGTTACATGACTACCTTAATGGCGGCAGAGGTGGGGGGTCACACAGTCAAAGTGAGCAGACCCAGAGCAAGAAAGAAGACAGTCCGACTCCTGTCCATCCCAGGATGACATTTTGGGGATTTGGCTACGTCTCAACCTTACTCTTGTTCCTGACTGCCTCCCCATGTTGGCAGATTTCCACCCCCACAGAAGGGGTTCTTCAGTTTCCACTTACTGAAGGGTCAGATGCCTGGTGACATGGTGGTTATTGCCTTAGATCTCCACCAGGCAAACCAATGGGTCCTCACGGTTGCAAGAAGGGAATTGATATCTCTGCATGTTGTGTAGTCACTAAGAGGGGAAACAAACTGTAAGCACATGCTTTGCCGATGATCCACACAGTCACACATATGCATATGTGTGAGAGTAAGATAGTCTCTGAAGGTTTATGGGCACTATGATCTGCTGCTATAGGAGAGCTACCACCTCTGACCATTTACATCTCCTCCCCAAGGACAATTCTAAATGTGGGAAAACGGTTAACCATTTTTAACACTCTTGCATTTATTTGGTCAAGTGCAATCTACTGAGAAGGGGTTGTTCAGGAAAGCAAATGGACCTTATTTTAGACCTGTGAATCTATGATGCTATTTTCCGGCCTATTCTTTTTATTTGTCTGTTTTTATTGTTTCCCTTTGAGCATGGTCTCTTTTGGTCCAGGCTGGCATCAATATTGCTATGTATCCAAAGGTTTCCTGAAACCCTCTATACTCTTAAATCTGCCTTTTAAGTGATGGGATCACAGGTGTGCACTATGTCTGGTAATAATTTTTATGTCAGTTTTTTTTTGGGGGGGGGGAGTGTATTATTGGGAAATGAATCCCGGTGCTCACACATGCTAGGCAGGCACTCTACCTCCGAGTGACCATCCTAGCTTGCCCAGGTGTTCTTCCTGTCTCCTACTCTCAGTGTGGTAGTCCAACCAGCACGGGGGGACTGTCATAAAGCCCACCAGTTTAACTACCCCTGAAGACAGAGTGTGTTAGTTCATTTCAGCTGCTGTAATAGAATATTATAGAGGATGTGGCTTGCTAACCATACAAATTTACTTCTTATGTTACCAAAGGCTATAAAGTTTAAGACCAGGCAGGCTTAGTGTCCAGTGAAGTACTGTTTCCTTTCTCAGAGTCCTGAGGGCCCACTGAGGCTTGGGGGAGTGAGGAAGGAGAGAGTGTGTGTGTGGGGGAGAGTAACCAAAACGAATTGTGCATTAAAAAGTCATATGGAAAGCTACTAGGTTGTAAACTGAAGAGCATAATTTAAAAAGAATGTTTGACTAGAGATACCATCAAATGGATGAATAATGCTGCTCACAGGGACCATCGGTTATTAAGGAGTCACACCAATCCCAGATGTGAGCTGTCTCCCTATGAGTGGTTGGTCATGGAGGTCCCAAGGACCAATGAAAGAATACAAGTTACCGACGTTACTATGGTATCCCTCCACAGCTAGTCAGTAAGACTTTATGGCAGAAGACGCTTTGATTGCAAGATATGGAGAAATCAAAATGCAACTGAGCCGGAAGCTTCCTCCCTGTTAGATATCTTTCAGTGCCAGAAGGTTCTGTGCAAGCTGGTTGGAGAGTACAATATCAATAGCCTTACTCAATTATGAACTAAACTAGCAACCTACCAGGCAAGATATGCCTACTGGTGCAATGGTCATGTGATTCGTTTGTCCCAGCTTTCTGATTGGATCTGAAACCTGATCCACAGAAGGCAATTCATGCCTGTTACTGCAAGCTTTGTTAAAAGCCATGGCTAGTGGACATGGGCTCTAGGGGAGAACCTATTGTGTTGTTTTTTTACAGATGGACATGGTGTCAAAATGTCTTCTAAGTAGTCATATTTATACCTGTAGACTAGTGTAGCCTAGGTAATATAAACTTCTCTTTGAACTGGACAACTAGCCACAGGATTGGGGACAAGGGACTACTGAGTGCTTGGCTCTAGTTAGGACATCAATAATGCCCCCTCCAAGGCCTAGGGAACACCCCCAGGAAGAGGTTGTGGACAGAAGATAAGAGCCGGAGGACAAGGAGGGACACTGTGAAGCTGTCTGCAGGTGTGGCCATTGCATTCAGCAACTCACAACAGCTGTGGACAAGATGGAGACAAGATGGGACCCGTTCACATCATCGTGGAGGGGAGAGGAGCTCCTCAGATTTTGCTCTTCCCCATTACTGAGGAGCTATTCGGAGATTATGGTTGCTAGAGGAGAAGAGTGACTTAGTGACCGTTAAGTTGCTTATACTCTGGTGAACGACCCTTCATCCCAGCGCAGGAAAGCAACACTAAACAACCACAATGAAAATGAAGCAAAGAAGACACAGAAATAGACTAAGAGGGACTTGGTGTGAAGAAAATGGAGTTCAGCAGGAGTAGGGGTGGAGTGACAGGAGGTAATGAGAGAGAAAATCAAAGGTAACCGTGATCATTGCACAGCGGGTATCATAAACAGTAAAATAGGAAGTATAAGTCCCTACCCCTTATTAAAGAGTGACAAAGAATGGTCAGTGTTACCAGCAACAAAGCAACTGTAGGCTAAGAGGAAGGAGGACTGAGATATACACTGTGGATGGAAATATAAGTTAGTTCTCTTCTGTAATGAGGTAAACATAGTGAAGTATAGCATCCCCTGCTTCAATATAGCTACAAGAAAGGGTGTCGAATGTTCCCAACACAAAGAGAAGATGGCAGCTTAAGTCAGTGATAGGATAATATGCTAATTACCTTAATCCTTATGCTATATGCAAATATATGCAAATTTCACAATTATCATGCATGCCTTGCACATATTAGGGCCAATGGAAATGTACATTGGATGCTGGCACAATAGTAATACATGACTAGGCAAATCCTGGACCTTCAATTACCTGGCATTTGAGGCAGCTTCGTACTCCTTACAGTTGGAAGTGAAGCCCAAGGCAGTAGTGAGAGGACAGGGAAGGAAGAAGTTCAAGCAAGTTACCATGTCTCATTAGAGGAGTTGGCCTTGGTATACAGTGCTTGAATCATTGCAGAATCCAGATGTTCCACTGGAAGATGTCTTTTGAATTTGGACTGAATGCATTTTCATGAGTGGACATGTTAATAGCTCCCATTCATTCACTTTAAAAGCTCTTTGAAATGAGAGATGGAATTCCTGGTCCCCTCTTATATCCTCTGAGTAGAACTGTGATTATCATGAAAGCAATAGTGTATGATAGGTGACTTCTACATTCCCCCGTAGACTATAGCTCAGCCTGGTGCTCTTGGCTGGTCTCCCCTTTGACCCCAGCCACTAGGCCATGAGTAATCAAAAGCCATTTGATAGAGAGCAGGCAGCAGCCATCACTAGCCATGAGGATCAACCTTCTGCGCAGTTGGGTTGCAGCCTATGGTGACTCGTGAATGATGTCAGGTAGACATCAGTACATAGTTGAGAAAAGATAGGATCATTTCAGACCTCTATATGTTGGGGTGTTATGACTTGAGTGGGATGTGTTCCCCATAGGGTTGTATCGAAGTGATATTTTGTGAAATCTTTACAATGCTTAGCCAAAGGAAGTGGGTCACTGATGGGAGATCCCACTTCTGGGCTGGTCTCTCTGCACCTGTTATGTTGAAGTTTGGGGAGTTGAGACATCTTAGTTACACCTTCCAGACCTACCATGAACGTGAGTAGTTTGTGCCATACCCTCCTCATCAAGAGGGACTGTGTTCCTCTAAGAGACAGTATCTCTCCTTGTGAGCTAAAAAGATGAAAGCCTTTCTTTGTTACATTGCTTCTTGTCAAGCATTTGGTTACAGCTACAAGGGGGACACAATAATGTAGAAAACTGGTGCTGAGGACTGAGGTCAGTTTCTGTGAGAACCTGACCATGTGGTTCTGAGACCCTGGAGAAAGTGAAGAAGGGTTTGTAGCTACAGGCCAGGGAGTCTCTGGAACACCATAAACAGAACATGATGGGATGGGAGCTCAGAAGAGCAGAACATTCCTGAAAGCGGTGCAGTGTAGGCTCATGAGGTTTCGTAGGAAAACAAGGGCTCCTCTGAGAGCTGGGCCAGCGACCATTCAGGTTACAAGCTGGTGAGGGATCTGGCTGTGTTCTGCTCATGTTCTGGAAGCTTCAATGAGGCTGAATTCAAAAGCGACCGACCGTCATTAGGACTGCCTCCCAAAACTCAGTGATCCTCTTCCGAATCCACAAATGTTCAGTTTCCAGCTGTGCCTGTGCAGTGGTGAGGCCTGAGGAGCAGCAGTGGCCAATGAAGTGTGAACTGAACTATTTAATTCCAAGATCAATAGCTTTCAGAATGTCTTTTCTCTCCAGAATGTGCCAAGTTTGAAACTTAGCTGTGTCATCAGCCTGACTCAGTGACCCATTAGGCAGACTCAAGGCTGTTGCCAACTCCTGCTCTATATGGTGTGAAGGAGAAATGTTCCTCCCTCTCTCTGTCTCTCCCTCCTTCACTCCTCTTTTCTGCCCTTCTTGCTCACCTTGTCTTTTTGTTTGTTTGGGGCCAGCAGACTTTGGAATTGTTTGTTACTAAAACATTTCTCACTGCAAATAGACTGACACAGTCTTTCTGCAGAGGGTGAACAAACAGGGCTCCTCACCTTCTGAAACACATTATGCTGAGGAGCCTAAGGGAAACAAGGGCAGAAGAGAATGTTTGGTCCATGCTTCATGAATTAAAGCAACGTGCCTTTGCTTCAAGTCAGAGAAGTAAATATTTTATGTAAAATTGAATAGCAGTATTTGGTTCCTGGCAGCTTTCTCCTAAGGCTAATTCGGAAATGGTGCCAAGTTCACACTCACGGAATTAATTGCCTGCACAGCTTTCAACATAAGGTATCAAAAACATCCACATTAGCAACCTGTGCTAGACAAAGCTTAATGCGTGGCCGCAGTTTTCATAGTCTTCTATGAAATGAACCACTCAGTTTACTGTGTGTGGGAACAGAGGTAGAAAATGCACAGATTAGAGGAGCTCTTTGTATTTATTTCTTCTAATTCTGTATCTAGGAATACAGACAAACGGGTTTTTGCTTTTCAGATTCCAACATTAAGGGTAGAATTTACTTCTTGTTTTCAATTTTGTTCGTTCGTTCCTCTGAGATCTTGGTCGGTAAGACAGGTTTTTCCTCCAACTTGTTATTCTCGAACTTCATCCTTCCGTGTTCTCAGGTTGCAAGTGAGCACTGCCAGGCCTCACTCTAGAATTTCCTTTTAACCCTGGCTCCCATCACTCATTCCATCCCAAAGTCAGGAGAGTCTGGATATCAGGCTGCCTCCCTCATAGATGAAGCTCGGATCCTGGTGCTCAACTGGGGAAGTAGACTGTGGCGGGGGGGGGTGTGTGTGATGCTATCCGTGTCCTTGGAAAGTTGTCACGCCTAGTCAAAATAATGGACATTTCAGAGGAGGCCTAAGTGACTCAGTGTCACATATTTCCCCTCTCTCCTCACTAAAGCTACTTGGCTTTTAATGGCCCAGGGACATAGGGGACAGGTGCACCACAGTGAAAAATATAGACAGAGACTATTTTTAGACTCTCTCTCTCTCTCTCTCTCTCTCTCTCTCTCTCTCTCTCTCTCTCTCTCTCTTCCAATTTCTCCTCTTTCCCCCTCTTCCTTCCTTTTATCATTTATTATTATTTACAAATAATTGACAACACAACTGAAACATCCAGGACACATGGCTATTCCATGATTCACCGTAAGGGAGATGAATTTTTGTCTTACCATTCTGCCAAAGCGAGGATCATGTCGAGAAATGAAAACTGGTCAGCTGCTGCGAGTAGTTGTCATGTCAAGCCTTCTCCATGCAAGGGTTTTAGTTTCCCTTTACCGGGAGGTGCTCATTAGGAGACAGTGCAAGTGTCGATAGTCACATGGGATCATCCAGCCATGGTGTGCAAGTGTCGATAGTCACACGGGATCATCCAGCCATGGTCTGCATGCCCACCCTCTTGCCAAGTTACCTTCACATCCATCATGTTTCAGTGTGGGAACCCCAGGAAGTTTAGAGCTTATGACTTTATGTGAAGGTAAAATCAGACTAAAAGTTCCACTCAGAGCCTCCCAGACACAGCTTGAGACATGATGCTTTAGCTCTCCTTGCTGACCAGCACTAGGCTGGCACCTGGATTGCAGTCCAAAACTCTTTAGGTCCTCTTCCTCAAGGAGAGCAATTTTAGCACCAGATGCAAACACTGAGTGTATTCCTTTACGGGCAGTCACATTATGTCTTTTTTTTTTTTTACACGCGTGCTGTGTAGGATTTAAAGGTAACCAGGCCGCCAGAACCGGCAGATGGCAGACTGGGAGGGGATACAGGTGTTTCCTCATCATGGAAATGTGGCTGTCAAACTTGTGTGAGGAACCAGCTCTGCTGTCCCTTTTACTTTGTCTCTCTGATTAAGGAGCAAATCATGTTTTATTAGTGGTTGTTTGATGTGACAGCCCCAGATAGGAGGCCTATTTTGGCATCTGTATACTTCTTTTGGCCTAATAAGATATGATATAAAATAAACATTTGGCTGATAATCCAAAAGACTATTTGAGGCCTAAATTTTGTTCTCCCTCTTCATGTAAAGCTAAGAGGGATTAAAACTTCTGTCAATGTGTTTCCAAATGTCTTTTCTAAATCTGCAGTTGCACTTGCAAAGTTGCATAAATCTTTCTGATTTTGTTTTTTAATGACAGTATATTAATGACCTTTATGGGAGAAAGTTGATTCTTTTCTGTTACTAACATTAATACTTCTGTCCTCTTAAGTATTTCTATGTTTTGACATTACATCCTATTTTGTAGCTCTTTATGGACCCACTTTTTATATAGAACCAAATCCATAGGCTTTGCATAATATTAGTCTTATGTTTTGAACTCTATAATCTTAGGGATTATCAATATTCATTTAAAAAGACATGAGATGTGTGGACACTTCATTCCCCCTTAGAATAAGGAACGAAATACCCATGAAAGGATATAGGTACAGAGACAAAATTTAGAGCTAAGATGAAAGGATGGACTATCCAGAGACTACCTCATCCGGGGATCCATCCCATCACACCAAACCCAGATACTAATGCACATGCCAACAAGATTCTGCTGAAGGGACCCTGATATAGNGGCCTCTTGTGAGGCTATGCCAGTGCCTGGCAAACACAGAAGTGGATGCTCACAGTCAGCTATTGGATGGAACACAGGGACCCCAATGGAGGACCTAGAGAAAGTACCCAAGGAGCTGAAGGGGGCTGCAACCCTGTAGGTGGAACAACAATATGAACTAACCAGTACCCTCTGAGCTCGTGTCTCTAGCTGCATATGCAGCAGAAGATGGTATATTTGTCCATCATTGGGAAGAGAGGTCCCTTGGTCTTGCAAACTTTATATGACCCAGCACAGGGGAAGGCCAGGGCCAAGAAGTGGGAGTGGGTGGGTAGGGGAGCAGGGGTGGGGGGTAGGGTATAGGGAACATTTGGGATAGCATTAGAAATGTAAATAAAGAAAATATCTTATAAAAAAATAAAAAAATAAAAAGACATGAGATGCAAATAGTGTCAGACATTTGTACTCATTCTTTATGGGATTCACAGAAAGCTCAAATGTATTTAAAAATATTATTTCGGAGAGAAGGATCACTGATTAAGAGTCTTGCAGAGGAGTATTGGGTCTCAACACTCACGTTAGGTAGCTCACAACCACCTACAACTCCAGCTTCATGGAATCTAATGCCCTTTCCACAGTTCCCTGGGATTCAGCATTCATGTTTGCCCACACAGAAACATGTACAAGTTTACATAATTAAAAGAATAATAACAGTAAGTCAATATCAATCAATCGTGTCTCTTAGTTTGAATGGATGCAATCTTTATATTGAGTCTGGACTTACACAAGGTATTGTCAACATATTCCAGGTGTACCAGTGCATTTGGTGGCTGACAGCATAACAGATACCAGAAGTAGGTCCAGAGAATAGGCCCTCATAGTGCGTTTCTGAAGACAAGTGGCCTATAACACTAGGTGAGGGCTTGAACACCCTTGTTTCTGATAGAAGGAGGATGCCTTCTGCCTATTATAAATAGGGCTGCTATAAACATAGTGGAGCATGTGTCCTTGTTACGAGTTGGAACATTTTCCAGGTATATGCCCAGGAGAGGTATTGCTGGATCTTCCTGAAGTACTATGTCCAATTTTTCTGAGGAAACACCAGACTGATTTCCAGAGTGGTTGGACAAGCTTGCAATCCCACCAACAATGGAGGAGTGCTCCTCTTTCTCCACATCCTTGCCAGCATCTGCTGTCACCTGAATTTTTGATCTTAGCCATTCTGACTGGTGTGAAGTGGAATCTCAGGGTTGTTTTGATGTGCATTTCCCTGATGATTAAGGATGTTGAACATTTTTTTTCAGGTGCTTCTCAGCCAGAGCTGTGTCTCTAGTTGCATATGTAGCAGAGGATGGCCTAGTCGGTCATCAATGGGAGGAGAGGCCCTTGGTCTTGCGAAGATCATATGCCCCAGTACAGGGGAATGACAGGGCCAGGAAGCAGGAGTGGGTGGGTTGGGGAACAGGGTGGGGGGGTATAGGGGACTTTGGGGATAGCATTTGAAATGTAAACGAAGAAAATGTCTAATAAAAAAAGAAAGAGGACACCAGCAATCCATGACTTACAGTGGTGGTTCAAATGACTACCAACAGTAGCACTGGAGGAAGTGTATATGTAGGGAAAGGCATCAAAACACTTGGTCACTGCTGTGGCACTGAGTCACTATGGCAGCCATTGCCATTATAAAGGTGACAACTTCATCACTTGTGATAAGGTGGAGTATTTGTTGGCGACTCTTCACTAACTCCCTCCCAGAGGTATAGATGGAGTCCATGTTCTATTTCTATTGACTTTGGACTTGACCACATACCTTGCTGTAGCCAGATGAAGCATAGACACTGTTGGGACTGATGGACTCTTGAGATCACTGTTGGAAGAGTTTGTCCCTACTGTCTACTGAGTCTTTAGCCTGCTCTTCAGAATATGTTATTTATACAAAACTAAATTCAAGCTTCCTTCAGTCCAAAGTGAACCCCATCAGCCAACCACCAGACCTGTAATTATAAAAAATAAATGTCATATCACAAGCTGCTCATTTGAGGGCCATACATTCTATGAGTTGATAAATGACTTGTCTCATTTCTTATGGCACTGTATGTAACATTCACTTAAAAGCATATACAGAGAGGAAAGCTCTGAGTTGTAGTTTTTGATTAGGAACCTGACTCTGGGATAGGTATAGGGGATCCATCTTCAGCTCTTCTTGGAAATGGATGCTTGACTCCCCTCCCCCAATCATCTGTTGAAATTCAAAATCCAAAGGTAGTGATATTGATAGATAAGAAGCTCAGTTAATTTTTAGACCCCCAAGATGGAGCTCTTATAAACAACACCAGTGGCTATAAAAGCCTGGCCTCAGAGAGTAAAAAATGTGAATCAGTGTAGCCACTATTCAAATCAATAGGGAGGATCCCAAAAACAAAAAATAGAGTTACCATATGATTCAGCTCTACAAAAACCTGGGCATATAACTGAAGAAATCATGTTGGCATGTTTCTTAGTTAGAGTTTTACTGCTGTGAACAGATACCATGACCAAGACAACTCTTACAAGAACATTTAATTGGAGCTGGCTTACAGATTCAGAGGTTCAGTCCATAATCATCAAGGTAGGCAACATGGCAACATCCAGGCAGGCATGGTACAGGAGGAGCTGAGAGTTCTACATCTTCATCTGAAGGCTGCTAGCAGAATACTGACTTCCTTGCAGCTAGTATGAAGGTCTTAAGTCCCACACTCAAGTAGCACACCTACTCCAACAGGGCCACACCCTCTAATATTGCCCCTCCCTGGGTCGAGCATATACAAACTATCACAGCATGCAACACAGATATCTGCACTCTAAATGTTTTTTCTTTATTTACAATAGTCAGGTTTTCAAATCAGTCTAAGTGCTACTAACAGGTGAGTGAACCAAGGCATAACATATGGCACATATACATAATGAAAATTCTTCACCCGTGAACAAGAACAAAACTGTACCATTTAGAGGAATCTAGATGGGATGGGAGATCATTCTTTAAATGACATAGGATAAATCCAGAAACACAGTTGTCATGTTTTGTCTCACATGCGGACTCTAGAAACATTTAAAGACATAAAGACAGAAGGAAACTATTGGAGGCATCATGGGACCTGTGGAACAAAGGGAGAGATAAGGAAGAAGTAGTTGATCAAGACCCCGTTTGGAATTGTGTTTAATGAAGTCTCTCATCTGGTGAAACTCACATGAGCTAATACAGACGGAGAGGTTCCAGAGAGCTCACTGGCCTCTCTGTCATATGATGACACAGTGGGAAGTTGGCAGCTTACTGGAAGGGTCTCTTACCCAATCCCAGCCATGCAGTGCCTCTGTACTCTCCTGTCTTCACTGTTGAAATGTGGATTACTCAATCTCAAGAGGATGTGAAAGATTGGGAGTGTGTTGGATCACGTTTTAGTATGTACAGCATAAAGGCTGGCTGTGAACTGAGCCTCTACAGTCTAAATTGCTATCAATACTAGCATTTTCCAAGCACCTACTAGGATGGTCCATTTATCTCCAAAAAGCAGGTTGGCCAGATCTGTCACAGAAATAATATTAGCAACTAGGCTAGAAATTATTATGGTATTTTGGAAAAGAATATGGCTGCTTTCTGACTGTCCTAAGATTTTTGTCTGAGGCTAAACTAAAAGGAATGGGTTAATTTCCTTGGTAGAGACAATTTCAAGATAACCTAGTATTGCCTCTGTGGTATGGTTATTAGTAATCACTCTTATGTGGGTCTACAATGAAACAGAGCAAGTAGAGCAAATAAAACAAAATATACACTCTAACAAGAAAGGACCAGGACATTTAATGTGGGGGCCAGAGCTTGTACTGAAAAAGATGAGAAGATAAAAATCCCAATCCAAAACTGAATCAAGGGAGGGGTGCACTCAGGGAAAAAAATCCTATCCAGCTACATTTCCAACTTGAAAAAGAAAAGGGCCAAGGATTTTTCTTTGTTACTACAAAGAAACAACAAATTAAAGCTGCTAAAAATGTGATTCACAGATGACGGAGAATACCCCAAGTTGGTAGTTGAACTTGGCAGTGCTGTCTATATAGCTCTGGCTTTAGTGTCATGAAAGATACACGAATAAGTGATTTTTTTTTTTACAAATGTGTATAGGCTGCTTGAGGTGGTCTCATGGGGAAGAGAGCAGTAAAGAGGGGATGGGAATAGGTATGTTCAAGACACCCCAGAGCCCTGGAGCTGCAGAAGGGGCATCCAAGGGATGTGTAAGTGTCTTAAGTAGCTGGTGTTCATCCTCTGCCTTAAAGGGTCTTTCAGTGTCCACCAGGATCATTTCTAATCATGGGATTTATTTGTAGGATTCATAGGATTTATTCATAGCTTAAGAAAAAAATTATATATATATATTATATATATACATATATATATACATATATACATACATATACATACACACACACACACACACACACACACACACACACACACACACACATATATATATATATATATATATATATATATATATATATATATGTAAAATTCACATTTTCTGTAACTGGCTTGCTGGCCCATTCTGACATACTCTGTTTGCCCTCTTCTTTCCTCACTATACACAAAACTTTTGATTACACATGTATAAGTTGCCATCGACCCAGTGCTTTGATAGTTACTCTTGTATAAGAAATATCAGCTGGCTTTGAGGGAGACGAAGGCATGCTTTCTGTTCAAGGCAAACCACAAAAAACACAATTTCTTTTTTAACCAACGAACAGCAAGACACCTAGGAGAGAATCTCCCAATTTAAACATTAAATGTAATATACCATGAAAATAACGGAATAGTCATAATTCACTTCAGTTACATTGTTTATCTAACACATGATCAGCGGTGTGGAAATTGCTGTGGTCCATAAATAGTCTCCATATGCTGTCAGACTATTTACTCTGTCTAGCAATCTGCAAGTGATTTGCTCATGAGATGCCCAGTTTTAAACATACTGAGGATGAGAAATTTACCCTAACACATGAATTTATACATTTTTTGATATAGTCTACATAGTTTGTGTAATATTGTGAAAATTCACATATAGATTTGTCTGAAATTGTACTTTGTTAAAAAAACAAGCAGTTTTTTTTTAAAAGAAAAAAAAACAAATGACGACAGCTCTTATTCTCATTTTTTTTTTTTAGTGAATTCTCTGATGCTACCATGGTGGTAATGAAGGATTTACATATCCCAAAATTGAAGCAACACATTTTGTCATAGGCAGACTATCCTAACAGGTCCTACTAAGGGATGAAAATTTTCTTTCTGCTGATGAGAATTTTGTAGGAAGCCGAGAGAAAATGAAGTTCAATTTGCATTAATAAAACTTCCATATGGCTTCAAGAAGTGTGTGCATATGTGTTTTTTAAAGTAGCTCGCTCTTTCCCACAATCATAGGAAGAAGATCATGCTTGAAGAATTTTAGTTCACGACAGCCATGCAGCTGTGGTTTAACACCACACACCAAGAATCAATAGGAGTGTGTGCGAATGTGTGTGTGTGAGAGTGTGTGTGTATTTGAAGTAAATATTGAAATGAAGGTTTTCCTTCACATGTGAAGGTTTTCCATGTTGGATCTTGTCACCCTCTTCTTGTCAGACACTGCTCATGCGAGTAGGACCAAGGTCTGGAACATCCACACTCATTTTGTGTGTTGTTTACTGTTGTTCATTTTTCCATCCACGTATTTTCACACCAGCTATGAGAACCAGCTGTGACTCCAGCAATGTGATGGTACCCAAGAGAGACACATGCTAAGGCTTAGAGTAAACAAGGGAGGCACTTGTCTTGGGGCCGTAGTGGGATGAAGTGTTCCCCTTGGGAATGTGTGCCCAAATATAACCACTGGAACCCATGAGCGTGACCTATTTGGTAAACGTTACTTGCAAATGTAAACAAGAATCAAAAGCTGACGCTATCATGGATTATGGCAACAGGTATTTTCATTAAATGGGAAAACCTGGGGAGAGAAGCTTTAAAGATGGCAGTGTAGATAAGAGTGATGGTTCCATGTGCCAAGAAACAACATCTGGAGGATGCACAGGCATATTTACAAGTAGCAGTTCTCAAGGGATAGGACTCTGATGACGCCATTTAAACTTCTGGGTTCAGAACGTTGAGGGACTGATTGTGTTGTTTTTAAGCCACCTTGTTGGGTCTAATTTGTTACAGAAGCCCTAATAATCTGATATTGGTTAGAAATTGAGAAGCCATCAAAAACTCAAAGATCAAAAAGAAACATACTTTATTTATTTTTGGTATTGGGGATTAAAGGCAGGGCATCACACATTCTGTTGTCACTCAGTTACACTCTCAGGATTGATGCAATGTTTTATAAAACAAAAATAATTTCCTCAAGTCCAGTTTGTGATCAACAACATGTTAACATTTTAAATGACAATAACATCATGGAAGTTCCAGCGTGGATAGCTGCCTTGGTGGCCTGGGTAAATGAATGTCTCCTGAATAGAATCTAGATAAACTTGGGCTTTTACCTTTAGTAGAGCCAATCCTATTGAGGGAGGAGAAGAAAAATTAAGAGTTTCATTCCCAGGATCCCCAGTTTGTATAAGCTATACCACAAGACAAAAACTCTGATGTGGGACAAAACTGCATTGGAGGGCTGCTCATCTGTCTTTGACTCTCCAGCTCTCTGAAAGGGTTTAGTAAGAACCATTTTTTTTTCAACGTGTCTACATCTCTCTTGGTTATATAGCCATTTCAGCACCTTCCTGGTTTTCTCTGACTCTTGCTTTACATATGTCCTTCTAGCATATCCTGTAGCCGTCTGCTTAGAGTTGGGGGACTCCAACGCAATTTGGGTGCAAGTTAAGGAGAAGAGAGTTAGAACTTGGTAAGGTATTGGTATTGGTTGGAGGTCTGCTGTCCTTGTGAAGATTGTGTTACTCCTATTCAGGGCTGTTTCTCCCATCTCTCTGAGACAGGGGCTCATGCAACCCAGATTGTCTTTAAACTCAATGTGTAGCCAGGAAGGTCCTTGTACTTCTGATCTTCCTATCTCTGCCTCCTTAGTGGTGAGAGTACAGGTAGCGGTTTAGGAAGAAATGTGGATTGAACCTAGGTTTTATGCATGCTGTGCAAGTACTTTCCCAAGTGAACTACATCTCCAGGCACTGTTCTTTCTCACTAAAGAGAGTTTGTGCTCTGTGGGAAGCATCTTTAGGCTTCATGATAACCTCAGTCTATTTACTAGGATCTAAGGAGGAGACAGATGAAACTGGGAGATTTTTCTCTAATCCAGTTGTAACACCAAACGCTTGCTGAACAATTTAGAACAAGGGGGCAGAAGAAAGGGATAATGTCTACAAAGAAGTAAAAATATCAAGTGACCAAATTCCCATGGTCAGCAGACATATAAGAAATATGGAAAGGTCTACAAGAATAATTCTAGGACAATTCAAAGGGTCATATACGCACAGTTTCTCCAGGATTCTTCCCACAGCTACAGACCCTGTACCCTCGATTATTCAAACCACATCAGGATTTTCCATGGCTCCTGTTTAACTTTTGGAAATAAAATTAAACAAAGAAACACCTCTCTTACTTAGCATGGCTTACAGTGAAGTCTAGAATGCAACCAGGAGTATTGAAGCTCATTTCTCCCAAATAATCATCAATGTCACCCTGCCACCCTCTCCAAATGTATCTCCAGGAAATGTCTCTCAAGGCAGTTATTCTTTAATGCACAATGTAGACTTTTCAATTACTAAGGGTGGCTTAGTTAGAAATTAGGCAGAAAACCACGGGGGATCCAATGATCTGCATGAACATGGAAGAATATGAAGTTGATTACCCAAGTATTTATATTTGCAAATAGCCTTCCCTTGAGCTAGTGTGACATCAGCTGAGGTAGGTGCAGTTCACAGAGTCCAGGTCAGGAAGCCCCGTGGCAGTTCTGTTCTGGGATGCTATGTTAAGGCAAGCTGTGTAGAAAGCATCAGGGGTTCTGTGCTTCTGCACAGCGTGGGGTTCGCTTTCATCTTTCTCTTTGAGCAGGAAGCAACTTTTTTTTTTCCTGCCAAGAGTTGAAAAGTCCATCCTCTCACCACAGCCTCCAGAAGAATGATGCCCCTTCAGAAGCAACACAGCTGCCAGAGAGCACGGGTTCCCACAAAGAGGCTTAGAGAGGCTGTTGGAAGATGCGGAGCATGGGGATCTGAGGGGAATGCAGAGAGCAAGCGCAGCAACGCCAGGACTCTGCATCCAGTGCGGGATGAAAGCAAATCCTTCCACTGAAACTACTGGCAAAGTTTCAGTCCTGGAGTGATGTGATGGCTGTGTATGTGCGGGATGTGTTCCAAGAGATTATGTCCAGCCCACATTGCCTTATAAGAGAACACCTTGGGGTGCTCCAACCAGGAGTCCACGTTTGTCCAATACCACATCCCTAGTCCCAGGAAAAGCTATAATTTTCTCTTTCATCATAAGAGTTATTTCCGAAGATTGAAAAATGTTAGCTTATGTAAGCAACTATGAACGTCAAATCTCAGACTCCATAATTCCCATTATGTAGAAAGTGATTTCATTCTGTTTTCACCCTCATAACCCCTTTATTCTATGGAAAAGTGAGAATTTTAAGGTTGGGTGATTCATTTCTCTCTCCAATTCCAACTTTCTTCCTTAGACCTGTATTTCAAAGACCTTAGTGTTGTTGGCTCTCCTATCTGGATCTTGGAAAGCCACTTTCAGCTGCTCCTTGACACAGTTCTCAGCCTCACCACAAAGTCTTCTCCCTTAGTTCTAGGCCATTCCTGAGTCTACACCATCGGGCATTCTCTGAAGCTACTAGAAACTCCCCCTTGAGGTTTTTTCATCTGCTCAGGCTCATCTTAGATTAATGCTATCCCATATTTGTCTAGAAGAGAGTCTTATATTCTCAGGTGCTCCAACAGTAACACTTTACTTCAGGGTGCTTCTGTCTCTTTGGATCTATCTGTAAAGGGCAAGTGTGTGGAAACTTGTTAGAGTGGTAGCGTCCCACCCTCTGAATTTTGTAGACCCACAAGCATTTAAGATGATCTCTTTCTTTTCTTATTTTCTCAACAGACATTCTCCTTTGTGATGAGTTTTGAATCTCTGAAGCCAGTAGTAGTTCTCTCTTTTATAAATTTGCTGTTGCCCCCTTCTACAGGAAGCTGGTTCAGAGCATCAGCTTTGTGAGCAGCAGAGCAGGAGATCTTGGGTCAGCTATCAACAATAGATTTGATAACATTCCAGAAAGTTAGGATGCCTCGAAACTATTTAATCAGCTGATTATAGTCTCCACAGAGTATGAGGTCAGTTGCTCTCTGTGGATCCCTTTATTTACCACCATGAAGCACCAGGTTTAGGCAACTTATCTAGTATCATTATGTAAACATTCCTCTCTTCACACACTCTGTTAGAATTAAGATTTCTGTATGTTTACAGTAGGAAACAGAGCAGTGTCTTTGGCAGAGCTTTCTTTTAGGAGGCCCTAGCTTATGTTCATAATATTCATGCAAGTGGAATGGAATTTCTCTGATACCTAGTGTCCTTCAAGTACTAGGTCTTAGGAGCCAGTACCAAAGTAAATTGCTGGGAACAAAATCAAGCTCAGATTCTAAACTGTAAAAAGTTTCTTTTATGTATATGTGTCTAGATGTGTCTTGATATTTTAGCTTAACATTTAGTACCGGGTCTGTGTAGGACTCAGAGCTGGCTCCTTAGCAACGTTGCTGCCCACTTTTCACTTCTTGATAACAACAACAACAACAACAACAACAACAACAACAACAACAACAACAACAAATACTAACTTAGAAGGAACTCTGTGAGCATTTAAATTACCCTCCTACAGTATTTCCTTATGCTTACAAATTTACTAAATGAAATTCTCTAGAGCTGAAAATAGTGTTCCAAGAAGTGAACAGAAAATCCAGACAAACTAAAGAGGTCAAGCAGAGGTTAGACTTACTACACCTCCTCTCTCAGTATGGGAAGGGTTGATAACAGGGCCTATGTAATTTCCAGCTCTTATTTCCTTGAGCCGAAACTTCCAAGTAGCTCAGTTAGTGATGGGGCACTTATCTGAGGCCGATTAAGCATTTTCGCTGGTAGAGTGAAGCATATGAGATAAAGGACAAGTGCTTTAATCCTTCCTGCAAGACAGGGCTCCAAATCAGGACACTGCACAATGGCATTTTATCTGAATGTGTGAGTGTTTTGCAAGAGGAAATGTGCTAAATTTGGAAAAAAAGCAACTGGTTGCTATGCTTTGCTATGTGGGGAAGAAATGGCTCTTTGTATGAGCCAGAATGAGCATCAAAATGCTGACTGTACATGAAAATCTACCTGCCATGCACTTCTCTGAAGAGTGCTTACTGTTTGTGATGGTTTGCATATTCTTGCACCAGGGAGTAGCACCATTTGGAGGTGTGGCCTTGTTGGAATAGGTGTGACCTGGTTGGAGTGGTGTGTCATGTGGGTGTGGGCTTAAGATCCTAAGTCAGCCCTGGAAGTCAGTCTTCCACTAGCAGCCTTTGGATGAAGACGTAGAACTCTCAGCTCTGCCTGTGCCATGCCTGTCTGGATGCTGCCATGCTCCCACCTTGATGATAATGGACTGAACCTCTGAACCTGTAAGCCAGACCAAATTAATTAAATTTTTTAAAATAAGACTTGCCTTGGTCATGGTGTCTGTTCACAGAAGTAAAACCCTAACTAAGACACTGTTTATGCTGTCTACTTCCTGGGAGATTTAAATAAATTGTATCCAATGGTTCTGGAAGAACTTTGCCATAATAACAATAGAATCTGAGAGATCATATCACTTGCTTGGGGTCACAGGTAATAACTAATCTTCATACCACACTCTCTATTTCCCATCCATTTCCTTTATTCGGTCATTCTTAGCTCAGGCTGCTATAACAAATACCACAAGGCAGATATCTTAAACAACATCAGTCCATGGAGTCTGGAAGTCGAAGATCAAGTCACTGGCAGATTGAGTTCCTGGTGAGGGCTCTTTTCCCACTTAGAACAAGCCTACCTAACTGTTATGCCTTCATCTGGTAGAGACAGGGGCTTGATTTCACCTTAAACTTGTGGTTTTAACTAGAGTTTTTGAAATACTCTCAAGGGCCAGGAAGACAGAAAGGAGGCATTAGAGGGGGAGGGGAAAAAGCCCTTAAAGGAAGAGAACTAGAAGATCCCATGTGATATGTTAGCAGAATGGGGGCTATGGGAAGGCAGGGTAACATTTCAGGGAGATTAAGAAGGGGGAGGGGAGAAACAGGGTGGAGGGAAGGGATAACTAAAATCAAGGATATATAGAAAAGGCCTAGCAAAGCGTACTATATTGTAAGTCTGTTAAAAATATAGTTTTTCAGGATGAGAAATAAATTAGGGAAACAACACCCTTCACAATAGTCACAAACAATATAAAATACCTTGGTGTGACTCTAACTAAGGAAGTAAAAGATCTGTATCATATGAACTTCTAGTCTCTGAGGAAAGAAATCAAAGAAGATCTCAGAAGATGGAAAGATCTTCCATGCTCATGGATTGGCAGGATCAACACTGTGAAAATGGCTATCTTGCCGAAAGCAATCTACAGATTCAATGCAATCCCCATCAAAATTCCAACTCAATTCTTCAATGAGTTAGAAAGGGCAATTTGCAAATTCATCTGGAATAACAA
>NC_034600.1:71772078-71779494 GCF_900095145.1 Mus pahari | reverse complement strand
CAATCACAAAAGAACTCACATAATATGCACTCACTGATAAGTGGACATTAGCCCCGAAACCTAGAATACCCAATGGAACAACAATATGAACTAACCAATACCCCCAGAACTTGTGTCTCTAGCTGCATATGTAGCAGAAGATGGCCTAGGCAGCCATCATTGGGAAGATAGGCCCCTTGGTCTTGCAAACTTTATATGCCCCAGTACAAGGGCACACCAGGGTCAAGAAGGGGGAGTGGGTGGGTAGGTGAGTGGGGGGGGGGAGGCTATAGGGGACTTTGGGGATAGCATTTAAAATGTAAATGAAGTAAATACCTAATAAAAATTGAAAAAAAAGAAAAGAAATGAACTACAATCCAGAAATGGAGGGCACACGTGTGATCCAGATCTTGAGGCTGGAAGATCAGGGCTTTTGATCTTTACATTGAGGCTTATCTGCCATAAAAACCTGAGGGACAGGCATGGCGACATATGCCTTCAAACACAATAGACAGAAACAAGCAGATCTCTGAGTTTAGGGCTAGCTTGGTACTGGGCAATTCCCAAGTTGAAAAAAAGTTAGATCAAGGCATGGAAGATCACAACTTTAATTCCAGCATTCAGAAGACAGAGGTATGCAGATCTTTGATTTCAAGGTCAGTTTACACAGCAAGTTTCAAAACAGCCAAGCTTGGGCAGTGAAGGAATTGGAAAACAGAGAGCTGGTGATGATGTAATAGAACAAGGGAGCCTTGTTCCACCTTGTTCCAGCAAGCAGCAGAACTTGGCAATTTCTGCCGAGTGGCTCTTGCTTTAGAGTCATGAATAAAAGTATAAACCCTTCTCCCCTCCCCCAAAACCATAGTTTTTTAAGGTACAAGGAGCAGATATTTTGCTTATATTATTATTATTACTTCTTTTTATTGGATGTTTTATTTATTTACATTTCAAATTTTATCCCTTTCTGCTCTGGAAACCCTCTATTCCATCCCCCCCTCCCCCTGCTTCTATGAGGCTGCTTCCTTGCCCATCCACCCATTCCTGCCTCCCTGTCCTGCCATTCCCCCACACTGTGGATGGAGCCTTCACAGAATAAAGGGCTGCTCCTCCCATTGATGCCAGATAAGGCCATCCTCTGCTACATATTCAGCTGGAGCCATGGGTCCCTCCATGTGTACTCTTTGGTTGGTGGTTTAGTCCCTGGGAGCTCTGGGGGGGGGGTTCTGGTTGGTTGATATTGTTGTTCTTCCTATGGGGTTGCAAACCCCTTCAGCTCCTTCAGTTCTTTCTCTAAGAAAGGTTTGAGTGGAGGCACCTGGATTGGTAGATGTTGCTGCTACCAGAAGCCTAAGGTTAGCCCATGGAAATTGCAGTGCCTGGTGTAGGACACCTTCCTGTGGGCTATCGGTGAAGGTGAATCGAGAAGTCTCCAAAACATTACAGGTTGTTGCCAGTGTCCTTTCTTGGCCACGGAACTAGTTTTTAAGATCCTATTCTTGAAGACCCATTTCAGCTGTAGGACACCAAGGGCTCTAGCTGGATTTGGGATGGCAGTTTCCTACCTGCTGAGTAGCTTTCACAGAGACAGAGATGTGAACAAGCTGTGCACAGAGGGTAAGTCATCAACGGTTCTACACAGCTGTGGACCCCATGAGTTTTATTAAAAGCCTTCCTTGCAAGATAAATCCTCTAGTGCAAGTGGCATGACTACTATGAAGACATTCAAGTGCTTCCCATTCCCTTATGAGGAAAATCATCCCTGGGGCTACAGATATAATAAAGAAACCGTGGATTGGAGGTCACAGACCTTTGTAGGGAATCTACCACTGTTGCTGTACAAAGTGGTCAAGGTAGCAAATTGCTTTCTAAATACTTAGGTTCATACTAGTAAATTATGACCTAATACTAGTAGTAGCTGCCCTCAGACTTCAAAACTTCTTTTTGTAGCTGGTGCTGGTTAATGTAGAGATGTACAAATGGGCCAAGTTTGGAGTGTAAGTAATGCTTGAATGCTGTGACCTGAAAGGGACATTTATATTATCCCTTCAAAGTACTCAGAGAACATCCCGAAGAGGGGTCAGCAAGAATGCAGGAGTCAGAGCTTGGGGTCAAGAAAACTAAACTGTCTAGTCATGGCAGTGCTGCATTACCACTGCAGCTGTAGTTACCTGCACAAGATCTGCACATGACTGGCCCCACTGACATTTCAGCATGCATAAGGAAGCTCACGAGGCCCTGCCTCTCACTAGGACAGTAAATTGTGGCTGAGGGAGAGGGAACCAATTTTATATGTGAAATAGCTGTTAAAAAGTCACCTATTCTTCAGTAAAATATCCAGGCATTCTATAGTTTTAGAACTGATGTTATTATATTTATATTAATTTCTTCCTTTCCCTAGAATCTATAGTCTATCACAAAATGTTCAATTATCAATCCCATAAATTCAACTATAAGATAATTTTCAGTAAGCAGCTGATAAACCATGAAGTATTATGTGATTTAAATGGCAGCACATATTCTGAATTTGGGACACAGCCAGTCTTTTCGATGACTCCTCTCTCTTGGGGCACTGCCAACTTTTACTGCCTTGGTGTTTTATGTATTGTAAATTTGCAATATGCTGGGTATTTTCTGTGAATTCAATCCAGCTTCTTAAATACTTATCAGCTATTATCTGTGGATAGGGTGTTCCTGGGAGGCTCCTGCATCGCAGGCTTTGTACACAAGGCAAAGGATGTTCAGAGATGAGGGTCCTGGAAAGTGACCCTTATCTCTGGACTCTGACCTTATCAAATTGATAGATCCATTAATAAATTTATAATTGAGTAACAGTGGGAACTATGGCATATGGAGCCCAATTAAAAAAAGATTACTGACAGCATGCCTTTCAAAGGTAGATATTCATCTTAGCCCTTAACTTGCATTCTCTGATTACAGAGTGCCCTGATATGAGCAACTTCATCTCACAAGGTTCTTTTTGCATTATTATTTGCCTTGCACAGGCCTAAAGCAAATAGAGACAGCCAACCTTGGGCTAAAACATCTGAAACTATGAGCTAAACTCACCCTTGTTTCTTTGTACTTTGATGCATTGGTAGGACCCTGACCAACATACTCTCATTACCACCACCCCCCCACCACATACTCAATAGAAAGTATTTACTTGAGTGGATATGGGCTGCAAATCTACTAAATTTCCTACTTTCATCATTTCTCTGACAAAATATCTGATAGAGGCAACGTAAAGGAGAAAGAAACGTTCTGGCCCATGGTAATCAGGGCTACCAATCTGTTGCGGCAGGGACAGCGTGGTGAAGACCATGGTGGAGGAACATGGGTTTCATTATTTTCAAATATTGGTGAATCTGAAGCAGCAAGACCTTAGCCTGAAAGCAGAGCGGGGCTATAATTCTCAAGGACTCACCTCCAGTGACCATCTCAACAGCCTTTGCCTCAAAGGCTCCAGCCCCAAACATTACTACCATCTGTGACTTTAGCGATCAAACACATGATTCTGTGGGATATGCTTCAAATTTATGCTGTATCATTCTGTGCCTGGTTCCACCGACTCACAGGCCATCTCATAATACAAAATGGATTTAATCCAACTTTAAAACTCCTCATAGTCTTAATAGTCCCCCAAACTTTGAAAGTTTCAAAGTATGTTCCAAAGGCATAAATCAGTCTTTTAGCTTTTATCCCCTGTAAAAACAAAACCAAATTACATACTTCTAATATACAATACCACAGAATAAACATTCTCACTCCCCAAAAGAAAAACATGAGGCTAGCAAGGACACACTGGACAAAAGTAATGCTGAAAGGCAGCAAGGGAACATTAACCCTTATATCTCTATGTCTGGCCCAAGGGACACTTGATGGTGTCATCTGTCTCCAATGGGCTTGGGTAGCCCTATCCATATGGCTAGCTCTTTGCAGCACACAAGGCCTTTGATTTTTGTTGGCTCCACTCAGAGCCTGAATCTTTCCTAGCCAGCCTTGTCCTTCCCAGTGCAACATAGCCTTTATCTTCATGGCTTTACAAATTGGCTTCTCAGAGCCTCCTTACAGGGAATCCAACACTGTCATATACTGGTTGGTCTCTCTCTTTTTTTTTTTTTCTGGGTGCAAGCCTCAATGACTCTCTACATACATGTCAGCAAAATAACAGTTCATGGTGAGTTCTGCTGCCAGGCTGAAGCATAACTGGGTGCTTTGAATAACAATGATAGCAGCATCCAGGTGTCTTTCTTGGCCTTTTATCTCTCTACAGGTCCAAGAAACAAATGCTGGCAGTTTAAGTTACACAGCCTATGTTGATCTCTCATGGTCCCCAGAGCTGACTAAGATGGTTGTCTAATGCATTTACTTAAAAACATAATATGTACAAATGGTAAAATGTACCAAGAGGTTATCATGATACAGTTAGACTCAAGACATTAGAGAGATCCAAACTTTCAAATCCAACTCAGCATTTACAGCAAGATCTCTGAGGAGTTGGCTAGATTTCCATGACCAGGAGTGAGTTCCCTCCTGTTGTGCAGATCTTGCAATTAGGGAGCTGTTGGTTTCTGCACAGGTCTGAATGCCACTACAGCACCTTTAGGTTTATCATGCCATGCATCGCTGTGGTTCACAGTCATCATAGTAAGACTGATGGTTGCTCTCCTCCATGGGAAGCTTGCATGGAACCTTTTGGTGCCATGAAAGGTAACCCACAGGGAGAAGGTTTTCAGGACAATTCAAGATTTAGGAACATTTGCATATTTACAAATATGTAGGTAACAGTAAAATATGAGGCCATGAACTTGAAGGAGGGCAAGGAGGGCCATTTGTGGGAGGGTTTGCAGGGAGGCAAGGCAATGGGGAAATGATATAATTATACTGTAAGTTCAAAAATAAATAATTAAAAAAATTTCAGCAAGCATTCTCTTTGACATTAATAAAAACCTAACAACCATTAATATATTATTATTTGGTGAAATACAAGTAATACAATTAAGATTAAATAGAGCTAGAAATAAAGTGATTTTCATATATGTATTGATTTCTTACTTTGTACAGATTAAGAATTATAATCTGTGAAGAAATTTCACCATACATTTCCAGTTATACCATCAAAATATTTTCTAGCAGCAATAATGTTGAAACAAAATATACTTATTCCAGACACTCTCGTCACTGAATTTTTAGAGTCATTGTAGAACACTCTTCCCCATACATGACTGGTGTGTGCTTAGTAGGGCAAAATGCTCTGAGTTTCACATAGTAATGTGCAAGGCTTCTAGTATCACAGAAACATCGAGAGGATTTAATGAGAGACCTGGTAAGACTGATTATGATTGTAGAAAACCATTATCCCTGAGTTCAAAGACGGACTCCTCCGTGGGTCAGAAATGAAGATGGACTCATGAGGAGAAGTTACAGAGCAGTTTAGATGTGCTTAAGCTCCCGGCTGATGGGAAGGGCTTAAACATTAAGGAAAGACTTGGGAACTAGATGAGAGAAAGGAAGAAAGTGAGAGGAACTTCAGGGTCTAGACACCTACACACTCTAGTTTTACAAATTAATCATGAAGGATACATTGGGTTTGGGCTGATTGATATAGGGCCAGAAAGAAAAAAAATATTTAAGTACCATTTCACCTCCTTAAAAAAAATCCAGGCCATTTTAGTTCCACTTGGGATCAATTCTGTTGTTCATTGTATTGTGAAAAATTATATTTAAAAAAACTATGAATACTGAGGAATCCACTGGTTACTCAGTCTCCATTTCAATTAAAATGTATATATATGATATTAATAGATATTTATTAATGGACATAGGAAACAGCCTTGGTTTTTTTTTTCCCCACCCATTAAGTGTACCTGAAATATCGAGGAAAGCAAAGAGAAGCTGCTATGAGTCCCAGGAATACACATCTTGATCTGTGTGGTGGAGCAATGTTGGCAAAGTACAGATCAGTTCGTTGATAGAGAAGGGAGGTTTCTTTAGGGTTCTGTAGTCTCAGAAGTAAAAAAATCACAGATTCACCAGGTGGAGGAATAGCTCTGATAGCACAGTCAGAATGCTAGCATCTCTGGACTTCGGAGTGGATGTGCCTGGAGCACTAAGGTAGATATGGGTGCACATTGTTTTCTTAAAATCTATCTAGAAACACAGGGCCTGGCAGTTTGAAAGTGACAGTAAACTGGGTTTACCAGTTTACTCTGCCAGCGAAAGCATTTGTGTGCACTTTGGAGGTGGGTATGCAGTGAAGCCATCATCCTCCAGGGACAGCTGACATCTGCAGATGGCAAATGGGGCACTGTGCCAGTGGCTTTGGGGGTCCCCTTGTGATGCCAAAGGCAGCAGGAATCACTGGTACATGTGTGTTGGCATGCTTCTCTTTCTGTTTTTTTCTTCACCTTTTCCTGCAATAATTTGGTAAGATTAGATTTCCCTGTGTTATACCTTTACCATTTGAAATAGGTAGCATAATACTTGACTTTTGATGAAATGCTGATACAATGATTGCATTCAGACCTCTCAATTTGGCTGCAAGCAAGACAATTTAAAACTGTGTGATATGAACCCTGGTAATATATTCTCATAAAATATCATGAAATAGGTATCTAAATAATATTTATTTGTATCATTGTGTTAAAATGAAGGAAGATATCATTGGGTGCCTGTAAGCCTACGATATATTCTGAAAAATAGCTCAATTGGTTCAGCTATTACCAAAACAGAGCGCATTATAATTGGAGCATTCAAGTATTCAGCCAGCACATATTGATTGTGCCGGTACTCCAAGATGTCATGCTGCTGAATTTTCTGCCAGTTTAACTTCTTGTGAGCGTGCCAACATAAATGGGTAGAGAAGAACAGGTTTCAGTCTTTAAAAAAACCATCCCAGAGCCAGCCATGTGTTTATACCCTTGGAAAACATTATTGTAAGTTTATTTCTGTCACACCTGAACTCAATGTCTTCTGTGTTTCAGAAGAGGAAGGAAGCAAAAGTGACAGCTCTTTTCAGCAGGGAGACTGTATTTATTTTTTTCTTCTGGTTACATAAACGGAGTTCCTTAACATCCTCTAGTCAAACTGCCTGGGGAAGTGTTGCATTTCTGACAGTGTATCAGTGCACTTTGAATGATGTTGTACAGAACGGCATTTTAAAAGAATAGAAAGATGCCGTTTCTCAGATAGAAACCAAATGTAGCCATCCTTAACTGATGTAGAGGATTAGGTCCAGACCCACTGCAGACCAAAATCTAAGACTACTCATCATCGTTAGTAACATATTGCAGTATGGTCTGTAATGTATATATCGCCCTTTATACCCTGTCTCAACCATAGTTTACTTGTGACAACAAATGCAATACGAGGGCAAGATAGACTGTAATCCCAGCACTCAGGAGGCAGAGGCAGGCGGATTTCTGAGTTCGAGGCCAG
>NC_034600.1:71761503-71772002 GCF_900095145.1 Mus pahari | reverse complement strand
TTTTTTTAAAGCATCCCTGCCAATATTCCTTTCATATAATAAATAAATAAATAAAAAAAAAAAAAAAAAAAAAAAAAAAAAGTCAGTAAGTTTGCACATTTTGCATATGTCATGTTTCATATGTATATGGATATGATGTATATGTATATATGATGTATAGAAACATGTTCAGTTAGTTGAACCACACCTGCAGAACTCATGGACAAGCAGACCTATTGTGTCTCAGAATGAGAGAAACTCATTATGAGATTGAAAAGATGCTTAAAATAAAATAAAATTTATAATTAGTGTAGTAGCTATTTCTAGTTGAGTTTTTCTAAAACGGTGTTTGAAAAGGGACAAAAAAATAAATATTGACAATTCTTACTATAAGGAGTAGAGTCCAAACTTCTTGGCATAGGAGACAAGTCTGCATCCCCCTGCCCACACCACATTCACTTGATAGAGCAAAACCTCAGTGCTTCCTCGTGTATGGAACTGTGTATTGTTCTCTGTGCTGGTTAGTTTTATGTCTACTTGACACAAGCTAGAATCACCACAGAAGAGGCAGCCTCACCGGGAAAATAAGATTTGGTTGTAGGCAAGCCTGTGGTACATTTTCTCATTTGATGACTAACGTGGGAAGGATCAACTCACGTGGGTGTGCCACCCAGGGCCGGTGTTCCTGGGTTCTCTATAAAAAGGCAGACTGAGCAAGGCATACAGAACAAGCCAGTAAGCAGCTCTCCTCCGTGACCTCTGCACCAGCTCGTGCCTCCAGGTTCCTACCTTGCTTGAGTTACTATCCTGACTGGCTTTGATGATGAACTGTGATGTGGAAGCTCAAAGCAAATAATACTTTCCTCCTCATGTTGCCTTTGGTCACGCCAATAGTAACCTTAACTAAGACTGAAATTGGTACCAGGATTTTGGGGATATTCCTGTGACAAACCTGACCATGTAGAGTTTGGGAGCCCTGTGGAAGGACTTTAGAACTTTGAGCTAGATTAAACCATTGAGTGTTCAAAGCTTGGTGAGATGATCTGTAGGAATTTAGAAGATAAAGAGAGTGGAGAGAAATGCAGACCATGGAGGCCTGGCTTGTGAAGTTCCACAGAGAAGTCTGAGAGCCATTTAAAGACTTCCTCGTGACTGCTTCACATTTTGAATTAAGAATTCATGGTTCAGGTCAGCTAGGGCTGAAGAGTCAGCTCTCATTAACAAGAGATTTGCATCACCTAAGTTAAACCTCTGTTTTACTGAGACAATTGATGCTGGCTGGCTGGAGCTGAGATAAACCAGTGGTGATGAAGAAGAGACCGGCAAGTAGCACGAAGTGTGGCTGCCGCCGTGTCACAGGTGCATCCCTAGGTGGCAGAGAGGGCTGAGAGAGGCTGTGTTTACACTCAGTGTTCTGACCTAGGAACATCTGAATGATTAGCAACTTAAAATTCCCTGCAAAAAGAAAGCTGAAATGACCACCTGTCCAGAGCCAGGGGGCTCAGACAGGGAACGAGACAAAAACAACTACTGGATCCTGATAGCTCCTAGAACCAGGACTACAGACTAGATCAGCTCAGATATTTCCCAGGCCCAGATCTTGGGCTTTGAATTGGCCAATCCCAACATATACCCCACTGATGAACTGAGCAAGTGCATGAAAGGGAGCTTCCTACATTTCCAAAACTACAGCATATCCCTGACATGTGGCAACAGGAGGATATCTGAAAGGAGTCACAGGGAGGTTCCAGTATCAATAGAGTAGCAGAAGTCAGAGAGTCCTTGTACCTGACCAACTAACATTTGCAAGCAAAGAAGTGTGGACCAAAGAGTATGCCATGGGGCACACAGTGACACGCTACAGTTTCCACAATGAGATTATTTTTCTCTGTTGTGGGGCAGGGAGGTCACAAGGGTGTAGGATGAGTATTAGAGTTGGGGAAAATGAGTGGGATTGAGATACATGATGTGAAATAAACAAAGAACCAACAAAGAGGTTTTAATAAAAGAGGAGGAGGAGGAGGAGGAGGAGGAGGAGGAAGAGGAGGGGGATCAGGAGGAGCGGGATCATCATCATCATCATCACTACCACCACCACCACCACCACCACCACCACCACCACCACCACCACCACCGAGGTAAAATCTCCTGGGAAATGTTTCCTCTGAGTCAGCATCCGAAATGTATATTCAGAGGTGGCCAAGGCCAAGGTTGTACCTTGTGCTTGCAGCTGAACTTGGTAGCATAAGAAACACCCAGGCTGTACTGATTGTGAAGAGATGAAGGAGTCATGGACATCAGCTGAGGCTTGCCCCTGTGCAGCAGGGCTGGAGTCCCCAAAGGGAACAGAAGAGAGGCTATTGATAAAAGTGTATCTTGGTTGCAGCAAGAGACTCTAGGAGTTTGGAGGTGTCAGGACTATGGGACAGTCACCAAGGACTGCAGCAGCAGTGGAGTAGAATCAGCCAGGGCCTAGAAAACAAGCTGTGTGTGCTACAGAGCACAGAGCCAGAGACGTAACTTAAGCCCTTTGAAGGAGTCCAGAAGATGATGAGCGAATTCCAGTCTTGGACATTGGGTTATTTACTCCGTTGGAATTTGGTTTTGCTTTGTTCCTACTGTGACTGTTCCATGTTTCTTCCCTGTTGAAGTAAAGTATTAACTTAAATTTTGTTTTAAAGGAGCCTGTACTTGAGAAACTTTGAACTCTTAAAGAGACTTCGAATTTGACAAAGACTTTGGGTTTTAAAAGAGACTGAATATTTTAAAGAGATGGAATTTGTAAGTGTTTGAATATTTAAAGACTATAGAACTTTTAAAATCTGGAATGTTTATATTTTAATGTCAATATTAATGTCTGATCTTGGACATAAAGACAAAAAGGAAAGGCTGTGGCTTGGTAGTGATGTGCTTGTGTGTCAATTTGACAAGAGTTCAGTTGCAGTGGCTACTTTTATGTCAAGCACAAGCTAGAGTCATCTGAGAGGATGGAGACTCAATTGAGAAAATGCTTCCTCAAGACTGGGCTGTAGGCAAGCCTGTGGTGCACTCTCTTGACTGATGTGGTAGGATGCTGCCCACTGTGAATAATGGCACCCCGGGGCTGGTGGTCCTGGGTTCTATAAGAAGCAGGCTGAGCAAGTATACTGGCTGGTTTTGTGTGTCAACTTGACAAAAGCTAGAGTTATCACAGAGAAAGGAGTCTCCCTTGAGGAAATGCCTCCATGAGATCCAGCTGTAAGGCATTTTCTCAAGTAGTGATCAAGGGTGGGAGAGCCCATTGTGGGTGGTGCCATCCCTGGGCTGGTAGTCCTGGGTTCTATAAGAAAGCAAGCTGAGCAAGCCAAGGAAAGCAAGCCAGTAAGCAGTACCCCTTCATGGCCTCTGCATCAGTTCCTACCTCTAAGTTCCTTCCCTGTGTGAGTTCCAGTCCTGACTTCCTTTGGTGATGAACAGCAATATGTTGTTGAATAAATCCTTTCATCCCCAACATGCTTCTTGGTCAATAGAAACCCTGACTAAGACAGCAATCCAGTAGTACTTCTTCATGGCCTCTGCATCAGCTCCTGCCTCCAAGTTCCTGCCCTATGGAAAATACAAGCCAAATAAATTATTTTCTTCCCAAGTTGCTTTTGGTCATAGCATTTCCACATAGCAATGGAAACCCTAACTAAGACATTCTGGAGCACTTGAATTCCTCCTTGAACAATACTTGACTCTGAGGTCCATGAATAGTTTATAGCTATTCTTACATGCAAGGTGTGTCACTTCAACTATATTTATGTAATAACTGTAGTCAATTGTATTTATCTGTGTATCAATTATGCTTAGTATAAGGTGGTAGCTACCAATAAATGTCTGATAAATAAAATATATGAATGTATAGGGCAGTTGTTGTTGACTTGTAGAAGCAATGTTAGACGCTCTGTCTTCCAACTTTTGTGTTTTATAAAATAAAACCAGTGCCTGGTGAAGGTTTGAACTGTTCTGGTTTACAGGAAGACGGCTGCAGGGCAAGGACACAAGATTCTCTGCTTTCCACTTAGAAGTCTTTTTGCTGCTTGAGTCCTGCCTGACTTGGAAATCAGCTTGGAAAGTTTGACTCATTTTCCCAAAGTTTTCTACACAGTACTCCTAACTTCTGTGGTGATGGCATCGAAGCTTTTAGAATAGCTGAAGAGAAGCACTTACAACTTCAGCCATCAACACCAACAGTAATCCCCTAGGTTCTCAGATGTTCCTGGCCTGCTTTGGAGTCCACCTCTTTTGTACAACAGTCGTACCATGTGGCAATTACTCACAAATACTGTGGAGCCCATGTTGGATCTAGGCTCCACATTTGACTTTTTAAATGAATTATAGAATTTTTTTGAAATAAATTCTGGAGATAAGTCATTTGTCATAGAAACACATGATAGATTTGTAAATGGTAGCTAGATGGATAGATAGATAGATAGATAGATAGATAAGTCAGTATTGATATAGGTAATTGAAAGATAGGTGATTTCTTCCCAGAACATGTCTTACCTTTTCATTATCTCCCTAGCGTTTTTGAAGTTTTTCAAGAACAGAATTACTAAATTTGGACAAAATCCTAATGACTTATTCCTTTTTTTTTTCTTTTTGGTTCACCCTTTCTCTACCCATAGGAAGTTTTTGTTATCTAATGCTCATGAAGATATCTCTGATGTCTTCCGTCAGAATGTTCATAATTTTTATCCTATACTATTTGGGATTCATCTTAAATTAGTTTTTGGAATACCACAGGACTGGATGTGGTCTTAACACTCTGCATGGACACTAATAGTACTTGTCTATTTCTTCTTAGGGTTAACATCTTTCTTTCAAATTCATCCTATATATGAGTTTACTTCTGGGTTTTCCGCTCTGATTATCATTTTCTCAGGCCTATTCTTCCAGCATTTATGCAAGCCAGAGATGCAATTTCTGTCCTAAAGATCTCATCAGTGGTACGTATGTTCCATGCTATCCTCCTCAAAGCTGCTTTGCTGTGGTAGCTTTGTACCATTTCCACAGACATCAGTATCTCTCAGGATCATCAGAACCATGACACGGTTACTCCAAAGGGCTGTTTGGGGCAGAGTCTACTTCAGCTAAAGGCGTGGGTTAGGGGAACCTTCAGATAAGGGTCTCCCAGCACTGCATCTGGGGAGTTGGCTCCTCTTTCTGGATAAGATAATAGGTTTCCATGGCATTCTGAAGAGTTCTTTCTGGAACCAAACAAAGCCAATGACTTTTTTTCTCCCACTATCTGTGAATCAATCTTGGGCAGCAATTTTCCACGATGCTTGTTCAAAAGGCAGTTGCTTTAGGGAGAGAGAGAGAGAGAGAGAGAGAGAGAGAGAGAGAGAGAGAGAGAGAGAGAGAGCGCGAGAGAGCGAGAGAGCCCTTTCAAAATACAAAGCTGACTTGCTGGTTTTCACTGTTATTGTTGAGAAACAGAGTTTTCTAGTAACTGTATTTGAATGGCCCTGAAACATTTTTTTCTGCACATATACTGTATCTACTAAAACGGATTTTTTAAGAACGCCAATCAACTTGACATCAGAATTTCACATTATCTCTGGCTGTCAGTTTTGCATTTTTCATTTCAAGTCTGAAGTTTTGCCTTAGTCTGAGCTTCGACATTCTGATTTTCTATGGGGGAAGTGATCACTGCACACAAAGACTGGGGCATACAGGCCAAGTGTGCCTCCTTTTCAGAGACATTTCGTGTTTAATATTTTCCTTTTAAAAATGCTCTTTAAAAAAAAAACCCATGCAAAATCTGTCTCTGTCTAGTTCATCTTATCATGCAGACATTTTATAGTCCTAGTATTTAGCACAAGAAAGCAATCCTAGAATTAATATACATATATATATATACACATATATATACATACTGATCTCTGTGGAAATGGTACAAAGCTACCACAGCAAAGCAGCTTTGAGGAGGATAGCATGGAACATACGTACCACTGATGAGATCATATATATATATATATATATATATATATATATATATATATATATATACACATATATATGTAGTATATATTAGTTATTAATATACCTGATCATTTGTAGCAGTAATGTCCCAAGTAATGTTGAATTATCTTGAATTTGAATATACCCTGACCTAGTAATATTTATACCATCTATATTCTAAATATGTTCCTGTACTTGAATATTTAATAACCAATGCTTGACTTTGCAATCTCCTTAATACCCTTTAAAAGGAAAAGGCAATTTCCTGAAGGAAACTAATATATTAGAGATCAGAAAAGTACTAAGGTGTCTTTGTATGGGATACTGAGGATCGAGTAAAATTTTTAAAAAGGAAAGAAAACTGTTAAATAGGAAAAATGGTCACATTTTCTTATGTATCAAAAATTAAAACAACCATAAAATGTCATTTATTATATCTTCTGAAGTAATGTAATCAAAGTACGTATTAACACATGTGATGGATTTTCATTCAATTTTTGTTCTTCTAAATGGACAGGTGTTTTGACTCTCTATTCATGTGTTTTTTTTTTTTTTTTCTATTTATGTTTTGTAACACGTTTTTTTACATTCTTTTCAGGAGCTGTGAGGGTAGCTTAGTGCCTGTTGCACTAGCATGATGTTCCAAGTGTGGTTCCCAAGTGTTCACATTCAAAGACTGGACACGGCTGCATACACTTGTAACATTGGCATAGGGATTCAGGAAGATCTTCAGAACTTCGCTGGAGAGACAGACTTTCCAGTCAGTGCGCATCAAATCAGTGAGAGACCTTGCCTCAAGTAGCTAAGGTGGAAAGTGACCAAGAAAGACATCTAATATTGATGTCTGGCTTCTACATGAATGCACAAAGAGAACCTGTAATGGAATGTTGTTTCCTTCTTAGGTAGTAGGACTGAGAGCAAGGCTGGGTAGGGGTCCCAGTGCCACACGCACTCACTGTTCCATGGTGTTTTTATGGATTTTCATTAAATTTGTTTTGTTTGCTGCATGCCCTTTGAGCAATTTTCCAAGACATCAAATGATTTTTATTCTTTAGTAACGTTCATCTGCTTTCTTTGTTTCTTTGAAGAGTGGTTTGACGGTGTTCTTCCGGGAGTAAAAGCTGGGACGTAAAATCCTACAATCCACTCTTGATCCCATCAAGTACATTGGTAATTTATAGATGTTTTTATTCCCCATTTGGAGTTTCCACTGTGTTTTAATTCAGTGCTCCAGTGACACCCCCTTGTTCTCTCATGTTCCTGTTTCAAGGCTTCAAACACAAAGATCGATGTTAGCATTTTATATGCTAATTCCAGCATCCTTGTCTGTCTCTGCTGTTTGTTTTGTATCTTCTCTCCTCCTTGCCATTTTATTCTAATTTTTCATTGACATACCTAGTGTAAGTGTGCATGTATGTGTCTATGTATGTGTGTGTGTATGTATGTGTGCACAGAATATCATGATGTTTTGTAGACTGTCTGTCATCTTCCTTTAGAAAATGCTAAGTGTTGTTTGGACATAAAATACATTTATTGCAGCACCTTCTGGGTCAGATATGTCTGACTTACTATTTTTTTCATTAGATATGTATTTTATTGTCCCTTCCTTAGCCCTTATTTCTTTCTCTAGGTCATACTACTGATTCCCACAGTATTATGTCTTGGTTCCACCTTGAATGTCTGAGTTACTTAGGAGTGCCTCGGAGTCTATCTCCGGACTGGAATTCTCACAGCTTTGAGCAATGTGTGGCCTTTAGAGCCCACAGCACCTCCTCTCAGTTGGACATCATGTGTTTTCCTGTCGCCATGAATGGTTCAGTCTCAGATCAGGCCCGGGTTAGAGCAGACTCTCCAGATTCAGGACTGTCCTTGCTCTTCTTGCTAGACATTCCACTAGATTTCATCTGGCTTAGCAACGGAAGATGTTCAACGGAGGAGTAGGGAAGTTTAAAATAAAGAGACACTTAAAATTATCTAAACAGTTTCTGCAACCAAAGTTGAACTCTGTGTGTGTATGTTTGTGTGTGTGTGTGTGTGTGTGTGTATGTATGTGTGGAGTATATTCAGATCTATAGTATAATAAGTTTAATATAGTATAAACACAGAGTGATCAAAATATTTAGTATAGCATCACAGTAGAGTAAGCCCTATGTATTATTTCACTTGACAAATTATGTTAGAACTGATACTCTCCAGACATGCTACATGCTGGAAAAATGTAGTATAACGTGTGTGAATTAACTTTAAAAATCTGCTCACTTGTGTATATGTTACACATATTGCTGAGAAAATGGCAAAATGTTCATGGCCACACTTCGTGTTTAGAGAACATTTTGGCATGAGTAATAATTGCCCTCAAAGATACTTAATTTAAATGGAAAGGTTAAGACTGTTAAAATCAATTCATCTTTTAAAAGAGGATTTCTTCTCCTGTGGTATCTCTGTAACTGGAATACACTGGAAGAAATGTCCTTTATTTTGTAACAGAAAGTGGAACTGTCTACCATCAGTTTGTAATCTCAGCAGCAGATCTCCCATGTGAAGAAAATAAAATTTGGCCATGAGACATTATGCTTAGTGTTCTACCCATGATTCTACATTTTTCCTGGTTTATAAATGATATCAGGTACTCATAGGGTACACCAATAAATGATGAAGAAAAAACCCTTCTCCGTATTGATAATTGCATAGCTGTGAAAATCTTCACTTTCTACTTGTGATGTCCACAACACAAAATCTTTCATTTTAAGCTATTACTAAGACACTACAATACACTACCAGGAAACCCTCCTAGAAGATGGCAGAGCAACATCTCCAAAATGCTCACATAATATACTCCATATTTGAGGAAGCCTATTTACAGATTGCTCAAGTGCTTTCCCCAGATATGATGTAGGCTACCTTGTCTTGGATGTATAACACATATTTTTATTGAGTGGAAGTGAATTAATTATGGGCTCAGCCTATGAAATGTCTGTCACATAATAGAGTATGCATTTTCTGATTTTCTTGCATGTTTTACAGATATTTAGTTTCTTTTTAACATGACATTTGGTATTCCTTAAAAAGAAATCCATATTTGGGTTCTGAGGAAATAAGAATCTCTGCCAAAGGTTTAAGTTTTTTTTTTCTTTTAAAGACAATGATAAGCATGGGTTTTATGTGCTCATTCATGTATCAGAGGAATCAGAGGCCAAAGTATGATGCAGGTTATTAAATGTGTATATTCATGACTGTAAGGAATGAAATTTATCAAGCAAGCAAGCAAATAAGCAAGCAAGCAAGAAAGCAAACAAACAAACCAAAATCAAAACCAAAACAAAAACCAAATCAAAACAAAACAAAACTGGATTTAAGTCTGCTATTCCCAATTTAAAGTTTTGAATAAACCACCTGTTCTTCTGAGCCTAAAGTTTCCTTTTTTTTTAAAAAAAAAAAATTGCTTTTATTTTTAAGATTAGAATTCAGTTAGCTTCCATTTACGTCCTCTCAGATGCCTTTCTGTTCTCTTTCAAATTTGTGGGCTCTTTTTTCACTCATTATTATTGCATGCATAAATGCATATATACATGTATTCCTAAGTATGGCATGTTCAGCCTGCATTTTCTTCTCAGTAGCATGTAGATCATAGTGTTAGCCCACAGGTCATGGAAACGCTTTTCACACAGGTGGATATAGCATTAAATATGCTGTTTTGTGTTGGAAAAAATGTGTGATCCACATGATGTAATAATGTCAGTTATGGACAAATACTGAATGTTGTTTTTCACCTCTTCTTCTGACCCATGTGCCTTTTCTTCCACTCCACAGAAGTGTAGACTTTTGGGCTTGAATAAAAAGGAGTCATATACATTTATTACCCAATAAAGTAGACATTTCAAATCAGAATCTATCAAGAGTGATATGAAACAGGGTTTCTTGATGTAGCCCTGGCTGTCCTGGAACTCAGTCTGTAGACCAGGCTGGCCTCGAACTCATAGATTCACCTGCTTCTGCCTCCCAAGTGCTGGGATTACAGGCATGTGCCACCACTGCCTGGCTATTTATTTTTTTACACTCCATATTTTATCCCCCTCCCCGTCTACCCTCCAACTGTTCCACATCCATACTTACTTGCCACCCCCACCCCATCTGACCTCTAAACTCCCTGGTCTTCCAATCTTTTAAAGGTTAGGTGCATCATCTCTGAATGAACACAGACCCAGCGGTCCTCTGCTGTATGTGTTTTGGGGGCATCATATCACCTGCTGTCTGTTTGGTGGTCCAGTGTTTGAGAGATCTCGGGGTCCAGATAAATTGAGACTGCTGGTCCTCCTACAGGGTCACCCTCCTCCTCAGCTTCTTTCAGTCTTTCCCTAATTCAACCACAGGATTCAGCTGCTTCTGTCCATTGATTGGGTGCAAATATCTGCATCTGACTCTTTCAGCTGCTGGTTGGGTCTTCTGGAGTGCGGTCATGCTAGGTTTTCTTTCTTTCTTTTCTTTCTTTCTTTCTTTCTTTCTTTCTTTCTTTCTTTCTTTCTTTCTTTCTT
>NC_034600.1:71745196-71757989 GCF_900095145.1 Mus pahari | reverse complement strand
TGGGTTCTGATGGTGCCCAGTGTTCTTGGTTTCTGTTAGTAAGATTCTTACGTTTGCCTTTCGCCATCTGGAAATCTCTGGTGTTAATGTTCAAGCTGTCTCTGNCTGGAGTTTGATCCTCCTGTGATTCTGTTAGCCTCTGTCAGCACTCCTGAGAATCCAACTCTCACCTGCATCCCTGTGGTCAGAGCACTCTCTGCAGGCAAGCTCTCCTCTTGCAAGGCAGGTGTCCAGAAATCTGGAGTTCTGATCCTCCTTCTGAGTCCTGGGGTTAGAGCCCTCCCTGTAGGCTGACTCTCCTCCCATGATCCCTAGAACCTGCGGTGTAGAGAGTCCTCCAGAGTGCTCAGCTGCCTCTGCTGGGATTATGAAGATAGATGGCAGGGGTGTCCCAGACTGGGCTGGAACCCTGCCTCTGGGTGGGAGGTGTTCCTTTGTTCCTGTTCCTCCTGGCACAAGACCCTCTTGGGTTCTCTGGAGTTGATGTTGCGTTCCACTCACCAGTGATCCCGAGGACCTGCAATGTGCAGAGTCCTCTGGAGTAGTCAGCGGCCTCCGCTGGGGTTCAGAAGAGAGATTGCAGCGGTGGCCACGTCCAGACCGGACTAGTTTTAGTTTTTGATAAACCCCTGTTTGTTTAATGATAAGTAAATAAATGATAAATGATAGAGTATATTTTTGTTTAAAAAAATTATTCTCCTTCTAAAGTTCTTCTGGAGGGTATAGTTAATATGAGTATATGAGTCCATCTTTGACTTTATTAGCTTAAATATGTGATTCCGAGTTGTGACCCTGGAGTCATCCATGTGTCTTGTCTTTGCCCCAGAGGAAATGAATTGTGCTGGCAGCAGAGATTTGGGATATACTACATGTTCATGCTTTTCTTCTTCCGTTGGCAGTACCATAACACTGAGAATCTGTGTAGCTACTGCTTTGTTACAAAGCCTATAATGGAGAGGCCTAAAACAGATATGAGTCAGATCTACAGAGAAAAACTAAATACTGAACACAGAGATTAACACAAACCTGGGCTGTTGGCCTCAATCCATTTCACAGTTAGCCTCATGTTGTGCCAAACATGGATGTATCCACCATCTGTTGAACTCCCCTCTTGAAGATGGAGGTATTCATTCCTTGGAGTATTTTTTCAGAGTTCTTTTCGAGCAGTTAGTAAATATTTGTTGAAATGTTGAGTTGTAGAAATTGGGATTAGCACAGAGCTCAGTTCTCAGCATGTAATCTCATTAAGTTCCTACAGGTGGTCAATATTTGACAAACTGCTAGGCAGAAAGGTGGTTTAAAGTACATTTTTAAGGGAAGATAGAATTTAGTCCATATGTCAGAATTTAATGAGCAGTCAGTCAGACACTTCCTACAGACACAAAAGAGACCCAGAGTCTGCTGCAGGGCTTCTGTAAGGTATTTTAACATAGCTCTTAGTATTGGAGGTGTATATCTCATATTAAAGGGAGAGGTCCCAGGAAGTTTAGAACTCAAGGAGTTTGAAACTAGACCATGAGTGCAGTGGGTTTCTACTTTGCAAGTGTGACTCAAAATATTTCCTCCCTATTACGTTGATATAACTGACTCACCAAAAGGAGTCTACATAGCAAAGGCTTTGTTTGGATTACACATCCACGATAGTCCATGATTAAGGGAATTCAAGGTGAGAACTCGAGAAGGACCTTGCAGCAGAAACCACGGATAAACACTACTTGTTGGTTCCCACACTGGCTCGTGTTCAGTTATTTCTTACACAGTCCAGGACCATATGACTAGGAAGGGCACTGTCTGCTGTAACCTCAGCCAACCTTACCCATCAACAGTCAAGGGAGTTCACAGACATAGCTATAGGCCAATATGATGTAGGCAATCTCTCAAACTAAACTCCACCAAATGACTCTAGGCTATGTCATCTTGGACCCCCCCTCAAGGAGAATTAGGACATCCATCTCTTGTAAACTCAACACACAAACACATCACTTTAAGCCATAACCTTTCGGTCCTTATATCATAACACTGTCCAATTTTAAAATCCCACAGTCTTAAAAAATTTAAAACTTTAAAAGTCAAGGCCACTTGACTTCAAAGTCTCTTAACTGGGAGCCCTTATACAATTAGAAAACGAACTGAAATATTTCTTAGTTCAAAAGAAAAAGAGCAGAGCATAGCTAGTCAGATCAAAGCAATACTCAAAATCTAAGCATGCAAATCAAATCCTGTAGCTCAGTGGCCAGCATTTGGGGCTCACTCATGACTTTCAGCCTCCAAAGGTTTTTAGAAGTCCCACTTCTCCAACTCTGTCATCAGCAACACACCTAGCTTCTTTCTGTCATCAGCAACCTAGCTTCTTTCAGGCTTATGTTGAGTCCACCTTACAGGTGCAGTTACCCTTGGCTAATGTCTTACTGTTCTGGCCCTTTTGTGTCTTGGGGTCTTTCCTGCAGGTGAGGATGCCCAGTCTCTAGCAGTCTGTCCTGGTCCCTTCAGAAACTCCAATTCAGCTATAGTGTCTATCTAAAAGTCAGCACTCTCCAGAAGTTTCTAGCTCCCTAGCACTGGGGTTATTGATGCCTGTAGGCCCCCATGCCCAACCCTTTATATTTGTCTTTGGGATGCAAACACGGACACGATTGTGCAGTTAGCACTTTAAAGATCTTTCTCCCCATCCTTGCAGTATTGCTTTTGTGATGCTACATAGAAAATGAAACAGAGGGTCCTGATAAATGTCTCTAGTTTCAGTAGTCAGCCTAACTCACTCTGTGCCTCAAAAGTATGCCTCAAATGCTGTGAGCTCCAGAAAACAACCCGAGGCTCTAAATTACAGTTAAAAAGATTTTAAACATGTTTCCAATTCTTGAGAGCACAGAATTTTGCATTTGATGTTATGAACTAGATAAACAAAAACCTAGAAAGGAGTTAGGTGAAATTGATAACAGAAAGTCAATACTAACTATAATGCCTTTAAGTGTCTTGTTGCTCAGTGGGTCAAGGTCTCTATTTTAGGAAAGGCAACAAAAATTACGTTTAGAATCCTGGCTTTTAGAAATACACGTTGTTGTTTTTTTAGAGAAATAACCTTAGGCTTCAAAACAAGAGGTCACTGAAGCGATAGTGGCAAGAGGGAAGTTTCATCAGGCCAGGGAATATGGATGTGAGAGATGACAAAAGTTTCAATGTATGTTATATGGAGAATGATGTCATCTGTTGAAATAAATGTAATATTTGTGAAGGAGAATAGTTAAGAATGAGATGTATAAACAGACTTTCACAAGTATTATAAATGAATCAATATTTATGATTGCTCATGACTTATGCTTAACATTACATCATTTGAGCATAGGCTCTGACTTGACGATGGAGAAATCAAAAAAGGTACAAAGTTTTAGTGGAACCAGAATAATAGTATCTCAAATATCCGAGTTTTCCTGAATAATTTTCTGCTCTTCTGTCTGTGGTCTGTGGACTATTGTAGGGGACATTTTTGAAAAATTAGTCTGGACAAAGGATGTCAAAATTTCTATAGTGTCTAATATGCATATAAAGGGAACATAATTGTCCTAACCCTTTCCAATAAATAAAAAGTAACATCAACTTCTAAGGCAAAGATAGGTAGGTCTGTTTGAAGCCCATTATTGATGTGGAATTCTCAACTGTTATGCAAACTCATTGCATGTAGAATATTTTTCTGGGATGCTTTAAAAATTCCTCACTAAGGCCTGGAGTCAAAGGAAACTAACGTGAACAGGAAGTAGTACTTTCTGTGCTCTGTGCAATAAGCATCCTCACCTATGGCCCAGGAAGCTCACGTGTTCTGCTAAAGCCCAGGAGTTGATGATAGGATACCTTTTTTCAAATATGCTATGATCTCAGATCCTTTATAGCTGCTGAAGGTTTCAGTGACAAAGAAGGTTGGGGGATGGAGTCTTGATGTTTTGGAAAAAAAGAGCAGGAAGTAGGCTTGTATAAACCTGGTTAGAGAATCTTGGAAAACCAAGTAAAAAAGGCTCCTTATCCAAGGGGCAGGAAGAGTCCTCCACTATCCTGCTGATGCCTGTTGATAGGCTGAGCTCAAGAGATAGAAGTAAAATAGTCATCTTGGCTGGTGCATTTTATTTTATTTTTTTAAATTTCTCATGTTCAAGAAGTAGAGAATGTTTATTATGACAAGGGGCAGTAAGTCATGAGACCCGCACCAATATGTCCGTCGGTGCTCTATCAAATCTTGACAAGTAAAGGATTCTCCAAATCATAAATAAAGCATGTGGGCAATAAAAGCAAAGATTTTGGGGGTGGATCAGAAACACTGATCTAGTCATGAGCATCCTCTATGCCACACAACAGAAGATAGCTCTGTCTCTTTCTGTGACATTTGACCCTTTCTATTCCTTCTACCCAGTTTCACAGTTTTTGAAAGGATCTTGACCAACATGGGCTGAAGATGCTTTGTCTGAAAAGAATCTAAAAACCACATGTCACTACCTAAGTATTAAGGAAAATTATGGAAAGAGATGCTTTATATGAAGCTGTTGATATCATGTCTATATAGGTATGTACAATGAGACTTATTATATCCATATACTAAAAAAAAAAAAAAAAAAATCAAAACAACTACAACAAAAAAACCCTCAAACTATCCCAGTCAGGAAGTGATGCCATTGTGTGATGTTTTTCTCAAGGAGACTGAACAAGCACACATTCATGCCCAGATACAGCATGGATAACAGACCAAAGATGATTACACACAAGCTCATCTGAGTCAAATCGTGAAACTGTTATATGGTCAATTATAGGACTATGAGTATGCAGCCACTTCTAGGAGCGTGCAGCTGTGTCATGGGAAAGCTAACCTTGGAAGAGGCAAATAGTCACAGAACTACATCCTTGGAGCTCCCTGTACAACTTGTAGGCAACTTAGCCACTCTTAGAGTCTCCTCTCCCAAGCAGTTGTTGGAGCCTTGAGAATCTTGTAACTTTCAGGAACATCCTGAGATTTGTATATTTCATTTACCTCTTTTACTTAAAAATTTTGTTTTGATCATATTCTTTCCCCACATTTTATATAATACATTTTGTTAGTATTCTTCCCCAAATTATATATGTTTTGATCATGTTCTTTCCCCTTTCCCCAGTACTCCCAGTTATTAACCCTTTCTATCTGCTAAGTCCATGTTCTCTCTCCTCTCAATCTCTCTCTCTCTCTCTTTCCCAATCTCTCTCTGTATTGAAAAGCAACAGCAAAAAACCCATCGGTAACACCAAAGACAACAAACAAAAGCACACAGAAATCAGGGAGTCTGTTTCGTGTTGGCCAACTGCACCTGACATGGGCCTGCCTTGGTGTGCTGTTGAAATATCCAGACACATTCCATTGGAGAAAACTGATTTTGCTTTCCCAGAAGGTATCAATTGCAAATAGCTTCCCTGTTAGGACTTTGTGTGCAGTTTCCCCTCTCAGCACTGGGCTTTTTGTCTTGTTTGAACCTGGGCAGGTCTTAAGTGTGCTGCCAGCCTCTGTGAGTTTGTATGTGTATCAGTTCTGTTGTGTTTGGAAGACACTATTTCTTTTGAAAATTTTCAACTTGTATGATTCCTTTACTTTTTGAGTGTTATGAGCCTGTCCTGTCTTTCTTATAGCAGGAGGGAGTGCAAGTTTGGAGGAAATAGCTATACAACATACAGATAGGGAAGTGTTAGGAAAGAAAAGTCCAGGCCTGGACTTAGCATGAAGGTCAGGGGGTGGAGTTAAGGATTTAGAATGAGAGTATCCTTCTTCTGATGTTCATATATTTTGCTATGTATGTCTTGTTGGTTAGCAAGACAGAAGCTGCACTCTAAATTGCATAACTATAATGGCATCATAAATCTATTACTTAGGGAGCATTGGAAAAAAGAACAGACAAAAGTCTAGAGTCCTGCTTGCCAGCTTTTTTTTTTTTTTTTTTTTTAAACAATGCTTTTGGGGGCAGAGGTCAAGCAAAATCTGCTGCAAGATCAGTCTTCACAGCATCATATATGAATCTCTACACCTTATAGGATGCTTTAGGTATTGGAACATGTGTGATTCACTTGACATTGTATTTTCGTATGCATACCAGCCAACCCATAAATCAGCGTGGCTGAGTGTCAGCCAAACCAACAGATTATGGGAGAAATTATCCAGAAGGCTTTGGCATGCTCTTAGTGCCTCTGGGACCCCATGACCCCAGTGACCTCTTTGAACTGTAAGTCTATGTAACTGATGAGTGTAACATCTGGCATAAGGCAACCTCTACCCACTGGGACCTCTTACAAAACCAAACTCTATATCTTCTTGACATGGCTACCATATCTTTCTCAAAAAAACCGTGAGTTACTGCTGCCCTTTATTTAGCATCAAGCTACTGACCCATAAAGACCTTTAACCTTCAAGCATGATATTCCCATTTGAGGATAGTTAACTAGGACTTATTTACAAAGTCCTAGTTAGGAAGGTAGGACCCAGTTAAGTTCATTTGTCAATTAGATATAGAATGTTAACAAATTCAGTTAGCCTGATCCAGTGATTTCTGACTTTATATGAAATTTGTGTATAAGTAGATTAAAATCTTACGTTCTTCACAATCCTCAACAATCAAAACATGACTTCTACTTTAGAGAGAAACAAAACCTCTGACATCCATAGTTGTTTGTATCCAAATGTCTTTTTTTGAATATAGTGTAGAACACAGGCCATCAGTAATTATGATCACCAGAAGCTCCAAAATGTCAATGCAAGCCAGCCATGTGGCACTGTCTTCCAATAGTATACTGGCCTTGAATGACTGACATTTCACTTGAAAAGATAAGTAAAAGAAACCAGTCCCAGAAAGTAGGACCGTGGGCAGTATCTGTTTCCTTTTATTAGAAGGACAGACCAGAAGTTTGGATTCTTATTCAGTTTTTAAATAGTAGCTAGTAATTTTCTAGCATGGTTAGGAACTTGGAAGATGATTAGGTGACTGATGTAAAAGTCTGTGGGAGAGGTTTTTAAAAAATTAATAAATTTCTTAATAGACATATGATGAAGGTACTAATACTCCATGTTAGTGTTCAACAGAGACCAAGGGAACATCTTGGGTAAGGTGTATAAGATAGTTTGTCCTGTATTCATTTAGTTGAAGGTACCAGAATCTAATGAAGGTTCTCATGCGTTACATATCAAGAGGGAATATATCACATAGGCGGGACAGACAGCTCATCATCATGAGGATATGTGCACTTGGATAACATTTATTTATTCCCATGGGCAGAGCATATGTGACCTAATTATCTTCTAAAGAACTCACCACTTGGCAAAGGAGAGTGAGTCTCTAACGCATGAACTCTGGGGTTCATAGTAAAGCCTTTGAGTTCTACCCTTGGCCTCCAACATAAATATCCTTCTAATATGTAATTCTGAAAATCCTCTAATGTTTTAACACATTCCATTTTCACCTCAAAACTCACTTAAAGTCAGTCTGTGTGAGACCCGAAGCAGGCCTCATCATGAGGCAAAATGCACCCCTCTGAGGCGTGAGCCTGGGAAATGAAACTGTTATATGCTTCCAAAGTACGATACAGAGAAGAGTATGGAATATATATATATATATCCCCAAAGTCAATGTCTCAACATATGCCTTCCTCTGTTGGAACCTGGATGGTGAAGCAACACCCCCTATTACTCCTATCCAACCACACTAGCTGCTAGCCTTCTACCTACAGCCAGCCTAGACTAATCTGCTACCAGAAGAAAATGACGACTACATACATGGGAGCAATTCCAGCTGGGATTATAAAAGCCATCTAAGATCAGAATTGCTCGGCAGATCCGTGGAATCATGAGTACACAAAACCATTATTATTAGGACAGAGCAGCTCACTGACACAGGTTTCCTCCTTCCTGCATTCATTCATTCATTCATTCATCCATTCATCCATTCATTCATTCATAAACAAACTTGCTAAATTGTAGAAGTCAAGACTCATACATAGGCTGTAGACACAAATATATTATAGCAACTGGGTAAATATATTAACCATGCTCAATTCTCTAGGAATTCAGTCAATGTATTTTCTCCAGGTAGCCTATCTACTCTACGAAATATTATGACAGACTTTCTTAGATTCATTTTAAGAAATATTAAATATTAAAGAGGCATACTATAAGATTGGAGAAAATAAAATTCCTTAATCTGCTCAGGCAAAGGAATATATATATATATATATATATATATATATATATATATATATATATATATCTCCTAACACTGTAAAAGCAATGGAATTTTCCCTTGGGCTGCTGCCAAACTCTTATGCTTGACATTTTAATTTTATATGTACTCTTTTGTCAGAGTGGTTATATTACCTAGAAAGACAAGGGGCCTGCTAAAAAGTAATACTGGGGAAGGAAATAAGACAATAATTAAATACTCCTATAAAATGATTAAAGTCTCAATCAGGTGTTTTGATGTTATTTTTACACTGACGTACTTCATTCACGTACTGGATAAAGACTCAGGAAGGGTGAAGACTTACTTGAGATACGTAGAGGTTAAACTGGAATAAGCACTTAGAATTTTTGTGATCACCTTGTCTCCTAGCTACACTCACATGTATGCTTTGCCCTGTCCATCAGCTTCATGTCTGTGCTTACTACCTGCCACCTGAGCGAGAACAACATGCCCAAGTAGGAAGACTGAACAGAGTCACTTTGCCTAGGAATAGAGTATGAGGGTGGGCTGGCAAGGTTTTGTGATAATGAAAACCATGATTGCAGTGCTTGATATTTTAGAAATAACATTGATATCCATTAGGAGCCATTAGGCACACCTCCCATCTTTTTTTTATCTCTCAGAAAAAAAAGGCACACATAAATAAAACAAAACAAAATTCAAATAACTTAAGTATCTTTGTAATGAGAGTAGGATTGGAATTATACACATGTCCCATTGGACTCTAAATCCTATGACTGGCCACATCTGATGTAACAATGTGCTGTAGGTTTTAGCATTACAATGTGAGCTCCCGAAAGGAAAGGGTTTCGATTGTTCTGTTTGTGGTTCTACTCTCAGATCTAGCACTGAACTTGTTCATATTGACTGAGTGAATATATAATATTAAATATGTAAAGCTCTTTAAAAATTTACAGACCTAATGTCCCCATGCCATATATACTTACTAGAACCTATTTTTAATAATTTAAAAGATCTGTTTCTGGTCTTTATTATATATATATATATATATATATATATATATATATATATATATATGTATGTATATATATACATATATATATAACTATAAAAGATATTTATCTGTATGTGCTTATCTATCTATCTATCTATCTATCTATCTATCTATCTATCTATCTATCGATCTATTGATATAAGCCCTCAGAGGGCAGAAGAGGGTGTTAGATTCCCTGAAGCTACTGTGACAGGTGGTTGTAGGCCACCCAATATGGGAGTTGCACTCCACTCCACTTGCAAGAGTACTGTGTGTTTCAAGATCTTTGAATTCAGCATTTGATGAGTCAGCACTTCAGAGGGGATATGCCTCTTTGCCTTTTCATGTTTCCTATTCATCTGTGTGGCAACCTGCACATCCTTTTGTTTGCATAGCTCCACAGTTTTCACGTAGAGGATGTTAGTGGGTAGCGTGCCGTGGAGGCTGCAATCTCCAGACCAACTGAAATGGGACAAAACAGAATGTTGCAGCTGCAACAACCCCATCGACAAGTGAGCAATACCCACAGGACAGAGACTGCCCAAACTAATGAGCTACAACATTTAAAAGTATCTGGAGTAAATGAAGAAATAGCCGATGGATGAGGTAAGGAGGGGACTAGAAGACAGACAATAGGAAAGAATCAAGATTTGACAGGTGAGGAAGAGTAAGAGGATGAGCTGGGAGGAATGTGATGAAGACGCCAGAGACAGTAAAACAGAAGAGAAGAGAAAAGTCAAAATGCTACTAAAGGTACATAAAAATGCAAAGCGGGGAAACAGTGCAGGGCAGCCTCCTCCAAGTCTTCTGGAAGCGTGAGTGGGTGAGCACTGTCAGTTGATCTGCTTGGGTATCCTTCTGAGGATTTATGTGGGTGGGGAGCCTGGGCCAGACAAACGTCAGCTGCCCTCTTTTGTGCTTCTGCATACTGGTGTTTCTGTGGCCACATTTTGCTTTGCAGTGTGTGGGTCAGTCAAGATCCCTTACCCTTCTGAACTCCTCAGGTTTTACATGCTGGGATGACTAATGCCCCATCTGTGAGCATTTCATAGTGCATTGGGAGCCGGGGAAACAACCCACAGTACTGACAGCTAAACAGTCAGATCTACTCTGTACATTCAAAGCCAACTCAACATTACACGGCCTGCTTGAGGAATACAGTCGTGGATGCCAAGTTGTCTGATGGAGCTTCCATGTTCTTGGTCTCCACAGCAGTGAGCCTCATGGTAGATAGGGCTTGTCCACATCCAGCCTTCCCAATCTATATACCAGTCTCTTGCTGTTGTATCTCACCTTGGGACTGGATGGTTTGGTTTCTGGCTCCATGTCTTGTAATTATTTCCCCTTGTTTGGCTTTCTTTTCTTTTCTTTTCTTTTCTTTTCTTTTCTTTTCTTTTCTTTTCTTTTCTTTTCCTTTCTTTTCTTTTTTTGGGGGGTGGGAACATTTTTTTTTGTTTTGGTTTTGGTTTTTTGTTTTTTATTGTTTTTGTTTTGTTTGGCTTTCTAAGAAGTGTTTATACCCGAGGTTACTGTCATTTATTTCCAGTGACATTGAAATGACCTTGGTGAGCAAACTTTCATCCCTTTTTAGCTCCAGAAGATTTTCTTTTGTTTATTATTCTTGGGCATGAAATTTCACCCCATCTACTGAAGGATGTATTGGCGTTTGATTACAGTTGGAAAAGAGAAAGTCAGTTCTCTTCAATGGAGTCCCACCTGGTAGATTGACTACATTCAAGAGAAGGGCCCGGACAAACCACACTCCAGGAATTAGGTTTTTAAGAGAGGGAAAGGAAGAGAGGGCCGGAGAGAAGGTGGGAGGTAGGAAGGAAGAATGAATAAAGTTTGGTGGGTAGAGAGGTAGAGGAGGAGGAGGATCTGAGATAAGTTGAGGGGTAGGAATGAAGATGGCCAAATTATATCGTACAAATTTCCTAAAGACTAAATGAAAACCACTCTTCTATAAATAATTTCCTTCCATGTTCTCTTAGATTACTATGTGGACAGTTTACTAAATTAGGTGCTAGGCTTTCACAACTGACACCCTTACATTTTTGCACCCTCCCCTCTCCCTCAGTCTTAGTTTCATATTTTCTCTCTTCTGCTAGGTATAATAAAAGCTGTTAGGAGAGTCTCCGCAGTCAAGCAATGATTCCTCCAATTAGCGTTCAGAAAGTTAGCTGTAGAGTGATTAAAAGTGAGCTCTCTAGTCTTGTACACTGTGGTCTCAGAATGTGGACCACATGTTTCAGGTCACATGGGAATACTTTGTGTTCGCAGATATACTAAGCATATGTTGTATCAATGCAGAAATGAAAGCAAAATGTCTACTTTCATGGGATTGATTTTCCAAAGAAATCCTAACAGATATTTGTGATGTGTCAGTGAAAACTTTAAATTGTTATTTTCATCTGCGAATTGATAAGCCTACAAGCATTTGTCGTGTATAATATTTTCTTTTTTTTAGTTATTTTATTAGATATCTTCTTCATTTACATTTCAAATGCTATCCTGAATGTCCCCTATACCCTCCCCCCGCCCTGCTCCCCTGCCCACCCACTCCTACTTCTTGGCTCTGGTGTTCCCCTCTATGGGGCATATAAAGTTTGCAAGATGAAGGGGCCTCTCTTCCAAATGATAGCTGAGTACACCATCTTCTGCTACATATGCAGCTAGAGACANGAGCTCTGGGGGTACTGGTTAGTTCATATTGTTGTTCCATCTGTAGGGTTGCAGACCCCTTCACTCCTTGGGTACCTTCTCTAGCTCCTGCATTGGGGGCTCTGTGTTCCATCCAATAGCTGACTGTGAACATCCACTTCTGTGTTTGTCAGGTACTGGCATAGCCTCACAAGAGGCCGCTATATCAGGGTCACTTCAGCAGAATTTTTCTGTCATGTGCAATAGTGTCTGGGTTTGGTGGCTGATGATGGGATGGATCCCAGGGTGGGGTAGTCTCTGGATAGTCCATCCTTTTGTCTTAGCTCCAAACTTTGTCTCTGTAACTCCTTTTATGGGTATTTTGTTCCCCATTCTAAGGAGGAATGAAGTATCCACCCGTTGGTCTTCCTTCTTTTTGGTTTTCTTGTGTTTTGCAAATTGTATCTTGGGTATTCTAAGTTTCTGGGCTAATAACCATTTATCAGTGAATGCATATCTAGTGACTTCTTTTGTGATTGGGTTACCTCACTAAGGTTGATATCCTCAAGATATATCCATTTGGCTGAGAATTTCAAAAATTCATTGTTTTTAATAGCTGAGTAGTACTCTGTTGTGTAAATGTACCACAGTTTCTGTATCCATTCCTCTATTGAGGGTCATCTTGGTTCTTTCCAGCTTCTGGCTATTATAAATAAGGCTTCTATGAACATAGTGGATCATGTGTCTTTATTACCAGTTGGAACATCTTCTGGGTATATGCCCAGAAGAGGTAGGGCTGGATCTTCCGGTAGCACTATGTCCAATCCAGTTTTCTGAGGAACTGCCAGACTGATTTCCAAAGTGGTTGTACAAGCTTGCAATCCCACCAGCAATGGAGGAGTGTTCCTCTTTCTCCACATCCTCACCA
>NC_034600.1:71735280-71745185 GCF_900095145.1 Mus pahari | reverse complement strand
GTTCAATTCCATCACCTGTTTGGTTGTGTTCTCCTATGCTTCTTTAAGGACTTCTACCTCTTTAGCAGCATTCTCCTGTATTTCTTTAAGTGAGTTATTAATGCCCCTCTTAAAGTCCTCTACCAGCATCATGAAGTATGCTTTTAAATCTGAGTCTTGCTTTTCAGGTGTGTTGGGGTATCCTGGACTGGCTGAGGTGGGAGTGCTTGGTTCTGATGATGGTCAGTGGTCTTGGTTTCTGTTAGTAAGATTCCTTTGTTTCCCTTTTGCCGTCTGGTGATCTCTGGAGTTAGTTGTTATAGTTGTCTCTGGTTGGAGCTTATTCCTCCTGTGATTCAGTTAACCTCTGTCAGCAGTCCTGGGAGTCCAGCTTTCTCCTAAGTCTCAGTGGTCAGATTACTCTCTTCAGGCAAGCTCTCCTCTAGCAGGGAAGGTGCACAGAGGCCTGGTGCTCAAATCTGCCTCCTGGCTGAAGATGTAGGCCCCAAACGGGGCCTGTTCCAGAAGATGTGTTGCCTCTGCAGTTTCCTCACTCACCTACAGAGGCTAAACTTTGAGGTACCCTAGACACAATATGTCTCTCTCACCTCCTCTGGAAGACAGAGCCCTCCCAGGTGGCCACCTTTCCTCTGGCAGGGAAGGTGCCCAGATGTCTGGAGCCTGAAACAGGGTCTGTCCCAGAAGCTAGATTGCTTCTGTCTATTCCAAAGCTGTGTATCTTCTGTAGTCCACACTCTCACCAGTGCAGACTGGAGCTTGGGCGAACCAGAGCAAAGATGGCTCCCTTACCCGCTCAGGCAGTGAGAGCACTCCTGGGCGGATACCTCTCCTCTGGTGGGGATGGTGTCCAGATGTCTGGAGCCAGAAACGGGTTCTGTCCCGGAAGCTGTGTCCCTTCTCCAGTCTGCCCTCTCCCCGGCAATGACCGGAGCATGTGCCTTGTATAATATTTTCATTTTTGCGTATAGATGCACACATTGTACCTTGACTAAATCTAGTTAACTTACCTAAAGTATATGCATCCCCGTGCATTATTATCAGCTTTTGGTGAAAACTACTCTCGTGTTTCTCATGAACAAAATATATCGTCATAAATCATCATGCTAAACTGATAGAACTTATTCCTAACTGAAACTTTGTGTCCCTTTGACCAGCATCCACTCAGCTTCCCAGTCCTGGAAACCATTCATTCCTCCTCACCTTTACAGAGCCAATCTCTTCGTTTCACATGTGAGTGAGGTCACACTGTATTTGGGTTTCTGCGTCTGACTTAATTCCTTTAAAAAAAAAAAAAAAACTCTGCCATGTTGTTAAACATGTGAGGCTTCCATTTTTTTATGGCAGTATCCCACTTTATCAATATGGCACACTTCCTTACATATTCATCTATCACTAGACGTTAGATTGGTTCCAGATCTTAGCTAGCGTCCAAGACAGCTCTTTAGTGTACGGATTTCATGTTTATCCATCAAATTTGGTGTCAGCCAGTTTCACGGATGTACTCATTGGAATTCCTCCACCTCAACACCACCCCTATGTGCCCCCTTCCTTCCCAGAAATCTCTCTATATTTACGTATACCACTTTTGCTTTGTGACCTACTGAGTTTTTCTAGGGTTTGGAATTATGTGTTGGAACCCGGTAGACTCAGAAACAAGTATACAACTAGAGACAGCAAGTTTCTGTCTTCCAGAACCTATTAGTAGCCGGTAGCTCAGAACCAAAGGTGGGAACCCATCCTGCTTCTTTGACTTACCTCAGGACTCTTTTGAGCCCACTATAGGTAACTATGTAACCATAGTAACAGAGTTGTTACATAGTTTCATAGCTGTTGTGAGTTAGTTATTGTACTCATTGTATTCAGTCTAGACAATAGGGTTATATAGCCTTCCCCCCCTTCCTTTAGCTCTTACGTACTTCCTTTTCTAAAAACATTCCCTAAGCCATAGAGGGGGAATTGTAAATTAGTTTAGGGATGGGCACACAGTGTTGTTTATTTTCTATATCTGAGGCAGTCACAGTCTCTCTTCATCCCCACCCATTCATTGTAAGAAGCCTCTTTGATCAAAGTTAGAGGCTGCTTTTGTCTATGTATAAATGATTAGATATAGAGGCTGTTTTTGTCTATGCATAAATGATCACACATTTATTTCAGAATATATAAACACTATGGGGTTGCCAGATTATACAGTAATTCTGATAATTTTTAAAGGAAACGTACATTAATTTTCATTTCCACCAAACTTGAACAAGACTTACCATTTCTCCACTTTTTACCCCAAGTTCCCTTTTCAGATAAGCCATTCTCCTGTGTATGAAGTGACATTTCCCTGATAATCAACCATACTGAGCATTGTTGGTACACCTGCTGTCCATGTGCGTGTCCTCCTTGGAGAATGTCTAGTCAGTTCCTTTTTGCATTTTCTAAATATGACGTCTGTTTTTTTAAATTCGTGAGTTGTTTGAGTTACTTACATATTTCAGATGTTAACCCTTTTCCAGATGTATGCTTGCAAATATTTTCTCCCATTTTGTAGACTGTCTCTTCTTTCTGAAAACCATTTGTTGAAAAGTATATCTTTTCCCCCAATGGATAGTTTGGTGCCCTTAATTGAAAATCAACTGAGCATTTGAGCTCACAAAGAAAATTATATTGTTTCTCAGAAGCAAAGAAAAGCCTAAGTTTTATTTATTTTCCCAAAAGATTAAATCCAAAGTGTTAGTCATATAGAATTGGCCTGAGTCCAGGCAGACCCTGGATCTAATAATATTTGAATCAAGGACATAAGACTAGGGGTTGAGTTCTAATAGATTCTAAAAAATGTAAATATTTGTTAATGTGCTCAGGCTGTCTTAACAAAATGCATTAATTCGGTGACGTAAACAACAGAAGTCTGATTTTAAAATTACTCCTTGGGACTGAACAGAGAAGATCAAAGGCCTGGCGGGGTCTGAGTCTAAGGAGAACACTGTCCTTGATATTATCTTCAGAAAGAGAGAGAGAGAGAGAGAGAGAGAAAGAGAGACAGACAGACAGACAGACAGACAGACAGACAGACAGACAGATAGACAGACAGAGAGTGACAGAGAGAGAGGGAGAATGTGTTGTCATCTTTACCTCTTACTGAAAGGGTACCTTATCAGGACAAGTTCAGTGCTGTTAATTCTTAATTATTTCATTTGACATTAATAATCTCAGAGTTTCATTTTTTAAGTAGAGTAATGATGAGAGTTATGGCTTTGAAATGAGAATTTGGAAGGTGTAGACCTTGGTCCATAACAAAATAATAGTGGTTATTTTGCATGTTCTTGTGTCTTTATGTTAGCAATGCAAAAAAGAAATGACTTTGCCTAGTCATATAAAATACACTGTGTGATGGTTAACATTGATTGTTAACTTGATAGGAACCAAAATTATTGGGAGACAAGCCTTGGAGTATGCTTCTGAGGGATTTCCTGGATTAGGTTAACTGGGTAGGAAAACCCACCCTAAAGCAGTTGGCACTATTTCCTGTTCCTGGGCCTGAACTGCCTAGAAAAGTGGAACCTAGAGAGAAGGACCACTCTCAAGGGGAGGCTCCAAGACCTGACACCAATACTGATGCTATGATGTGCTCACAGACAGGAGCCTAGCATGGCTGTCCTCTGAGAGGCCCAACGAGCAGCTAACTGAGGCAGATGCAGATACTTACACACAACCATTGGACTGAAGTCAGGGACCCCTGTGGTTGAATTAGGAAAGGCTGGAAGAAGCTGAAGAGGAGGGAGACCCCATGGGAAGACCAGCAGTCTCAACTAGCTGGGACCCCTGAGATCTCTCAGATGCTGAGCCACCAACCAGGCAGCCTATACTAGCTGGTCTGAGGCCCCTGACACATATATATATATACAGCAGGGGATTGCCTGGTCTGGCCTCAGTGAAAGAAGAAGTGCCTAACCCTTGAGACTTGATTCCCCAGGGAGTGGGGAGGTCTAGTGTGGGGGGGTGGGGTGGGGGGGTGACATCCTCTTGGAGAGAGGGGGGAGGAGGAATGGGATGAGGAACTAGAGAAAGGGGTAAAAGGTGAGCACTTAATTCTTTCTCCTTCCTGAATGTGATTACAATGTGGCTGGCTGTTTCAAGCTCTTGTCACTTAGACTCCTCCAGCAGGATGGACTTCACCCTGTAACTGTGAGCCAAAACAAAAACAACCTCGGTTTTAAGTTGTGTGTATCAGGACACTCCCCTTTTTACAACAATGAGAAAAGCTAACAGCACTGTCAGGATTCAGCCAGTTAGTAGTACATTGACCAAAAGGATGATCCCATATCCCCGTCCTCCCAAATTAGGTGGAGAGACTTTATACTTGAAAAGCTAAGAACTTTGCAGATTCCTGAGCCCACAAGCTGAGACTCAACTTCAAACTGTACTTTGTAAACCCTAAAATTACTTTTCTTTCCAGACAGAATATGTTAAAAATTCCACATGTTTTTCTTTCCCATTAGAAATCTTTTAAAATTCTCTCTGGTGTAGTGGCATGCAGAAAAGAAGGAACCCTTGCACTTCATCAAGCCAAGGTATTTTTTACGTGGCTATTTCTCATAGATAGTATGGCTGCAGCCTGGCACCTTTATCTTCTTCCCTGTCAGCAACAGGTTCAGAATCTTGGCTTCCTGCTGCCCAGGGGCAGACAACAGAACTGCTATCCCATTCAAGGGCAAGAAAACAGCCAAATGCTGCCAGTGTAAGAACATTGGGGGGGGGGGTGCATTTCATTTCATAAACTCTTCTAAAATCACATTTTAAAATGTTGAGATGCCACGACGTTAGCAAAACCATGTGCCTTTGTATTAGCTGGACGCTTCAGGTCTGTGAAAGTTTTATGTTTGGCAGGAGTCCAGGAGAGGGTGTTTGGCTCTCGCCTTGTTTCCTGTGCGGTGCACACTGCTGGGGTCACTGAGCAAATTCAGAAAGTAGCAGAGATTAGCAGGATGTTGCTCAGGAATCAATTGACAGCGACTTGTTCCCCAGAACTTTATCTTCCTATCAATCGAAAATAGTGAATAAACTCCCGAGCTAAGATTAGAGATTTTTTAAAAAGGATTTTACTTGATTGGAGGCAAACACTCAAGTCATCGGCTAGCTGGAGTCAGTGAATTTGTCTACGTTTTCCTGTGTGTAGCAATCCCACTCTTTTCATCTTCCTGGCACACAATAATTTGGAACCTTTGTAGCGAGGGGCTGGGGAAGGCTGATGTCATTCCAACACATGGGCAAAGCCCACTCAGCATACATTATGGAAAACAGCTCGCGTTAGTATTTAAATGCAACTTGTCTTCCTGCCAAAGAAAATGGAGGCCTCTAATAAGGCCCATGTGTTAGGGAAACTTGTTTGGAAGTTTGGGATCTGCCAGTCTTTGTAAAGGAATGCTGTAGGAAAACAGTTCTCTGTGTTACCACCACGCCACCACCTCACCACAACTCAGGTGCATTGGGGGAGTTCAGCAGTTGTTCAGGAATGTCTGATTTTTCACATTCACATAATGTTCTGGATAAGAAATCCAGCTATCGGCTCTTTGATCCTGGTTCATGGGGTAAGCCTGGTTTGAGAACCTCTATGGGCATTCAGTTCTTTGCAGGGACTTAGGCTCTGGTTGAGCTTCGTGGTTGGTTGGCAGTCAAATGCTTTTCCAGTCTTTTTAGATTTCACGTCCTTTTGTGTATGTACACGTGACTGGGCACTGGTGCGGAGGTGCCTGGGTTACAAGGTACGAGGGATACCGATCCCTTTGTTGTTTTGTCCTGGGATCTGAACTGATGTCCACAGGACTGAGGAGCAAGCTCAACCTCCGAAACATCTCTAGCTCTCTCCAAATCATCTCTAGCTCTTAATTTCCCATTCCTTACTATGATATTCTCATAGCCTCGCCAACCTTCAGTTTCTGATAAAACCCTGCCTTTTCTTTCCTAACTACCTGACTCCTGCCTTTTTCTGTTGATGGAGAAACTCAGTGCCTGGCTGCTGGTTCCATTAAGAATTTTCTCTTCTTCTCTGATTCCTAGCCCCCTTCCCCCACCCACTTTCTAGCGTATCCTACCTCTTCGTTCTGAGTAAGGTTTCTACTGTACACAGCCCAAAAAAATTTTACAGGGAGAAAACTTATCAAGAGTGTAGACCTACTTTTAACACCTTTACAGATCGGCCGCTGACTTTATAGAAGAGAGATAAGAGAATGAAGGGATCGTGGCAAAGGAAAGATAGTGTCTTACAGTTACTACCGCTGTGCTGAACCACCACGATCAAGAACAACCTGTGGAGGGAAGGATTGATCTGGCTTGTGCTTCCATATCACTGGTCATCATCCAAGGAAGTCAGTGCAGGAACTCAAACAGGACAGGAACCTGGATGACGAGCTGATGCAGAGGCCACGGAGGAGTGCTGCTTACTGGCTTGCTCCCCGTGGCATGCACTCTTATAGAATCTAGCACCTCTAGCCCAGGAATAGGCGATCCACAATGGGCTGGGCCCTCCCGCATCGATCACTAATTAGGAAAATGCACTACAGGCTTGTCTATAGCCTGGTCTCACGGAGGCATTTTCTCAAGTCAGGATTCCTCCTCTCAGATGACTGTGTTCTGTGTCAAGTTGACTTAAAACTGGCAGTAATGATATCTAGACAAAGGAGAAATTTTGAAGAAAACACTCAGTGGAAGAAGTCAGTCTTACTAGTGTAATACTTTCTTATTTTCCTAAAGAAAGAGGGATTAATTAATCAATATTACATATAATAAATAAATAAATAAATATGTTTATAAGTATATTTATTCACATAGCATATGTGTTTGTTTACATATATATAAATATATGTATTTGCACAAACATACATATATAATATATTACATTAATCAATATTAGTTGCACACAGTCTTTGCTATTTGTTATAGATATATTTACCATGGAATTAACAACCTATCATGATATATGCTTAGGTTTGTCATTGCAAAATAATGTTGTGCTCATTAATATTTTAGATTACAAGTCAATTATATATCAGTTGTTAAATTTTATTGTGCATTTATAGTGAACTAGGCACCACACCAGTACCTTGTCAGTGGATATGGTTACTCATCCCACAGGGAACACAGGACATGAGAGTATTTTTATGCAGATTGTGAATCGCTTCGAGTATGTTGATTATGAGACTTTATTGAGACAAATGCATGGAGTAATAGAACAGACTGTTTTAATATGATAAAACTTGGAGATTACCATCAGTTTGAAAGTAAAAGGATATAAATGCAAGTCAACTAAAAGTTGAGATCAGAATAGATTATTCAGATAAGTCTGATAGCAAAGGAAATCAAGGAAGCCTAAAGTAGAGCTCAAATTTGTAAGAGGTACCCATGGAAGAGACAGGAAAACTTAGTGATGCTGGAGGTACACACATGTCCTGTCATTTACGTGAAGATGCATGGAGAGCTCTTGTAATGTGTCTTAGAATGTCCACTGCCCAAGTCTAGTAGGATTGTGAATTGGGACAATAGACTAACCAGTGAGAACATTTATAGCAGAGAAGTAGATGTCACATCACCATGATGGGCTAGGGATAAAGGACAGTGACAGGAATTTTTAACCTAGAATGTCCCTGTCTAAAGGAAATCTAGGGGCAAAAAGTGGAGCAGAGTCTTAAGGAAAGACCATTCAGAGACCACCCTATGTTGGGATCTGTCCTATCTGCAGACATCAAACCCTGACACTATTGCTGATGCCAAGAAGTGCACACAGACAGAAGCTTAGTATGGCTGTCCTCTGAGAGGCTCTGCCAGCACCTGACTAAGACAGATGTAGATTCTCACAGCCAACCATTGGACTAAACCTAGGAACCCCAATGGTAGAGTTAGAGAAAGGACTGATGGAGCTCAGTCAACCTCCTATGAACAACAATATCAACTACACGGACCCATCAGAGCTCCCAGGGACTAAACCACCAACCAAAGAGTACACATGGAGGTACCCATGGCTCCAGCTGCATATGTAGCAGACGATGACCTTGTCTGGCATCAATGAGAGGGGAGGCCCTTGGTCCTATGGAGACCTGTTGCTCCAACGTAGGGGGTTGCTAGAGGAGTTAGGGGGAGCGGGGAGGTGGGTGGGTGGGTGGAGGAGCACCCTTTTAGAGGTAAAGGGGAAGGGGATAGGATAGGGAAGGAATTTCAGAGGGGATACCAGGAAGGAGGACAACGTTTGAAATATAAATAAATAAAACAATCAAGTAATTAAAAAAAGGATGGTGATAGAGGGACCATTGAAAGCACAGACCAATTCCCTTGACTTAGATGTCCCATTAGTATTTTCTGAATGAGTAAAATAGAAAGTCAAAGTGAAGTAACATCCTTGTACTTGTGCTGTAAGCTGGCAATACTCACATTAATCAAGCAAGAACTTTTCACTGGGTCACTTGGGGCATTAAAACATCCTATTGGAAATCCTGACGTGCAATGGTGTTCTTCATCTTCAGTGTCATAACACCATATTGTTCCTGTGTTATCAATAATCCTAAATAAAAATATTTAAAAAAAAAAAAAAAAAGAAAGCACAGACCAATATTAAGAAGGGGGTTTGGTGCCAGACAAGGCCATCGTCTGCTACATATGCAGCTGGAGCCATGGGTCCCTCCCTCCATGTGTATTCTTTGGTTGGTGGTTTAGTCCCTGGGAGCTCTAGGGGTTCTGGTTGGTTGATATTATTGTTCTTACTATGGGGTTGCAAACCCCTTAAGCTCCTTCAGTCTTTCCCCTAATTCCTCAATTTGGGTCCCCCTGCTCAGTCCGATGGTTGACTGCAAGCATCCCGATCTGTATCGGGGAGGGGAGGCCCTTGGTCCTGTGAAGACTTGATGCCCCAGTGTAGGGAAATGCTAGGGTGGTGGGGCAGGAGTGGGCAGGTGGGAGGGGGGAATCAGATAGGAGTTTTTGGAGAGTAAACCCGGAAAGGGGGGTAACACTTGAAATGTAAATAAACAAAATAACCAATAAATGATTAAAAGAAAAAAGAAAAACAAGAAGGGGGTTTGGTTCAGACACTGTCTAGCTAGAAAAGCTAGAAAAATCAAGGGAGGTATTTTATTCTTAAAAGGAGTGGATATTGGGGCAAATGTTTTTGATTGATGATAACAATATCCAGGCCATGATAATTAACATAATGTAGAGAGAAAGGTGATTGGAATTAAGAAGCCAAGGTGTTAGAGTAGGAGTTCTGAGTGCCCTTTTTGTATGGCACTGTCATTAGATATTAGAAAGAGAAGCATAGAGGACAATGATGGAACAGTTCTTAAAGTCTGTAATGCATTGATAATGTTACCCAGTAGGTAACAGTGTCACGATCCCCTAGACTATGCTTCTGGCTAGATGTCCTGGGACTTAGAGGAACAGAGCGGGGCTGCTATGGTTTGACTGTGTGCCTGATTCTTACATTGGGAACTTAATCCCAAGAGTCTTATATTGGCAATGTTTGAAAGTTGGGCCTTTGGGAGGCATCTTAGGGCTATAACTGCTGTGTTGTACCAGAAGAGCCAAAAGCAACGTGGGAGGAAATGTTTATTTGGCTTATATGTACACTAAATCACAGTTGACGGAAGGAAGCCAAGGCAGAATTTCAACCTGGCAAGAATGTGGAAGCAGTAGCTAAGCAAAGCCAAGGGGTGCTGCCTACTGACCTGCTCCCCATGGCTTGCTCAGTCTGATTTCTTCTAGCACCCAGAACCACCAGACCAAGGGTGACACCACCCATAATGGACCGGAGCCTACTCCATCAATCATTAGTTAAGAAAATATACTATAGGGATGCCTATAGCCCAAACCTATGGAGGCATAGGTCTCTCTCTCTCTCTCTCTCTCTCTCTCTCTCTCTCTCTCTCTCTCTCTCT
>NC_034600.1:71731098-71735207 GCF_900095145.1 Mus pahari | reverse complement strand
TCCTGGAACTCACTCTGTAGACCAGGCTGGCCTTGAACACAGAAATCCGCCTGCCTCTGCTTCCCAAGTGCTGGGATTAAAGGTGTGTGCCACCACTGCCCGGCTGAAGCGTAGGTTTCTCAATAGAGGGTCTTCCCTCCCAGATGAGCTTTTCAAGTTGACATAAAACTAGCCAGCATAGGAGGTAAGGAAGACTCTGCACATTCTTCAGAGCTAGACCTCACATGGTGACATTCATGTTTTATTGGAAGAGGAAAAGACCTGAACTAACACACTCACTCTATCGCCCCATGCTATGCCCTCTGCCTTGGTAGAATACAGCAAGAAGACTTTACCAGATGGCATGCCATAGTCTTTGCTTTTAAAAGTCATGAGATTAATATATCTCTATTAGTTATAAATTACCCAGTCTCAAGAATGTTATCGGTGCAACAAAAAACCAACTGAGAAACCATTAATAATGAGGAGACAGTAGACTTCTAGAGATGTGGTGGGCCTTACTTCTCTTTTCTCCAAAAACTGTGCCTTTTGCACAGAGAGATTTGTCCTTGTCCAGAAAGGAAATATGGCTGAGGAGAAGATAGGAACACTTCATTTATCATTTAACATTTTAGAATCCATTTATAAAACATTTCCAGGTTTATAGAATAGAATCACCACAAGATCGTTGTGTGGTTTGGGGATACCTTAAACCAAAATTGTTCTGCATTGTAGACTAGAGTAAATATTTTCTGTTCTTCTAGTCCTTCTGAGTAAGAAGAACACGAATGGCTTATACTTCTAATTAAAACACCAAGAGCTTTTATTTTTCATTTCATTCTTCCCAGAGCCTTTCTGACAAAGGGAAGAGATGCTGTGATAATTGGCAATATAGGGTAAATCCAGCTTTCATTCAAAGAAAGAATTATAAGACCAAAATTCAGTAGAGCAAACCCTCAGAAGAGGTTTAATTGCGGAATAAAGGGCCAGATGTAAAGTCTTCTCATTAATGCCCATGGACTTTGCTTGTGCATATGTCGCAGACACAAGCCCTACGGAATCAATGAGAGGCTCCTACCATTAACCTTTGTGCTTGAGTATTTTACTTGAGAGGGAAAAATAATAAAAGCCTGCTAGTTTTAGAAAAGTCAATAAAGCAGGTATTTCTAAAGGGGGGATTGATGGTGGAACTGTGTGGCTATAGGGCCATTCTTGGAACTGACATGTCCCCAGGGGTACAGACAAAACCAGCTCGGGGGAGAGAATTCTCCCATGGTAGTTTTGCATGAATTACACGGCACCTTAAATGTTCCTAGGGCATGAGAGAAAAAGCATTATTCATGCCTCCCTGACCATTTCAGCCAAACAGTATAAACTATTACAAAGGGGAGCTACAGTGCAATGCAGTCATCCTGGAAAGCTTTGCAGAACTTTTTTTTTCCCCTCAAGAGACACTGTAAAGGGGACTGGGGGTTGGGTAAGGTTGTATATTAATTGTAAAATGGTTCCAAGAATGAGAACTGGCATGGGAGCAAAGGGTGCTGAAGGGCACAAAGAGTGGGTGGGGAGATGCTGGGCTGGGAGGGGGAAGAGGGAGAGGAAAGTATAAAAGCCAGGGTGCTGCAAAGGGTTCAGTGAGTTGCCAGGAGCTCTAGGACTGAGAAAGGGATACATCCCGAGGATAAACAAAACAAAACAAAAAAGCAAAACCACTTACACACTGAGAGCAAAGATTGTATGCTGTGCAAGACCAATGCGATGCAGACTGAGGTAGGAAAACCACCCTGGTACCCATTCAGAGAGTGCTTGTGCATAAACAAGGAGTCTCTTTTATCAACTGCTGGCTCTACAAATGCCTTCCAGACAGATCTATTTCAACATTTCACCTCCTGTGCTTTCTCTGCAGTCTGCTTTTACTAATACCTGATGCCCAGTAGACTTGTCTGTCAAACGGTGTGTTCAGAGATGATCTGTTACTTGGAGTAAAACACAACTCTTTTTTATTTCTAAGAGAGATGGCTCTTGGATTACATTTTGTGTGGTTCCAAAACATATATGTTTTTTACTCTTGACAAAGCTGTGGAGCCTAAAAATAAAGCACCGAATCGAATATGCTGATAATAAGATCACAGTGTCTCTGTTTAGAGACCACACTCTCTTTAAGCAGACTGGGGGTGGGGAATGGAATATTCAAAGGTGCTTATTAATATTTGCAGAAAAATTAAACCTAAATATTTATGTATATTTTTACATCTAATAAGATAGTAAAATATAGCCATTTAAGCTTGCATTTAACTTTTTGAGTAACACCATTTTTGAAGGGCGACACCCATGAATTTCCTGTTTATATTTTGCTGTCTGATGAGGTCCCTACTCCTTTCCTGTGCAACTTGTTTTTTTGGGTTTTTTTTTTGTGTGTGTGTGTGTTTTTTTAAAGCATTTTTCCTACTCTCCTCCTCTAAGAGATTTTGTTTATGACACTTCTCTACAGCAAGTCCTCGCAGCTATAGGCGTCATTCTCTTATGTATCCATTTACTATTTTCAAAATAAGAGCTCTGTTTTCATAGCTAGAAATAGCTCTTTGTGGAAAGGGGGGAATTTGAAATAATGCTTAGTTATAATTTGAGGTATACTTATTAATGGAATTTTAAAAATGCAGTCACTGGAATGTTGACAACATTGCTTCAACAAAGTATGTGAGACCCAAGGTTTATTCTCTGCCAAGATATATGTTTTGATGTATATGATTCATTTTTATGGTTGAAGTTACAAAGCCTCCCATCCCCCAGGGAAGTCACTCAATAGCAAGGATTTTTATAAAATCTCACAACCATATGGTTTAATGTCTGTTTCTTCTGCTGTAAATATTGGAGAGGTTTCACATGATCCTCTTGTTTGAGAAGCATAGCTCTGAACTCATTCCCATACAAAAAAGCAGAAAGAATGCACTGCTGACCAGAGGCAGTAATAGGGCCTTAGTGCTCTGCAAATTTCATTTTCCCTTCCCTTCATGCGATACAGGACTTCATGCTCCTAACCAAAAGAGGAAACTGAAAGACTATACCACATAGAGGTATCCTCAAACCCCACAAATCCTGAATCCTTGCTTACAAAAAATCAGAAAAACAAGTCTACTTGGATTGCATATCTATATTTTACTGAGTAAGCAAGTTAGAAATAAAGTATAAGAATATTCTTTTACAATTTGTAAGTCATGGAGAAATCTTGGAAATACAAAATCCAGAATGCACAGCAAGGAACACCAAGACAATTAACCACACTCCAAGTAGCACAATTCAAAGAAGGGGAAACAGAGAATAATGTCATAAAGAGATGAATGGGAAAGGAGAAGAGAATTCAATAGGGAGGGGAGGCAAGAGCAGAGTCAAAAAGGAATGGGGGATTGACAACTAACACTAAGGTTGTTTTGAAAAGCCATACTGAAACCTACTATTCTAGAAACTTCCTAAAATATGTGTATTATAAAAGGAATCTTAATGAACTCACCAAATATTAGGGGAGACCATGCCCCAGCTAGACATCTTGTGCCACCAGGTAAAACCTCCAGTGCCAGGAATTGGTTATATGTGGTTGAGTCATTGGCCAAATGACTCCCATAGTATTCTCAAACGTCACATCGCAACGTAGCCCCAGGACTATTTATTACTCAATGTAACCCAACAGGAAGGCTGTATTGCTGAAGACACAACTCACTTGAGTCACTGAACATGGAGAAATTGAGCTGGTATATGACCAGTAATCAATAACATCCAGATATAAACCTTGAAATCCTACAACTATGATCTGCCTGCACTGTTCTCAACATTATCTTCCAAGCTCCTATACAAAATCTGACAGAGCTCTTAACAATGATTGAATCTTCTGGCCCAAAGTTCCAAAGTCCTTCCACAGTCCTCCCCAAAACACGGTCCGGTTGTCACAGGAATACCCCACTATGCTGGTACCAATTTGTCTTAGTCAGGGTTTCTATTCCTGCATAAACATCATGACCAAGAAGCAGTTGGGGAGGAAAGGGTTTATTCAGCCTACACTTCCACATTGCTGTTCATCACTGGAAGAAGTCAGGTCTGAAACTCAAGCAGGTCAGAAAGTAGGAGCTGATGCAGAG
>NC_034600.1:71724654-71731073 GCF_900095145.1 Mus pahari | reverse complement strand
CTAATTGAGAAAATGCCTTACAGCTGGATCTCATGGAGGCATTTCCCCAACTGAAGCTCCTTTCTCTGTGATAACTCCAGCCTGTGTCAAGTTGACACACAAACCCAGCCAGTACAAAGGTTAATAGCTTTTGAGCTGGAGAGATGGCTTGTTGGTTTGTAAGCACTTGCTGATCTTGTGAAGGGCCTAGGTTTGGTTCCTAGTATCGACATAGCAGCTCACAAGCAGCTTTTACTCAAGTCCCAGGGAATCCAGCATCTTCTGGTATTGGAAGGTACCAGGCATGCCTACAGTGCACAACATACTCATATGCATGAAATAAAAGTAATTATTTTTAAAAATAAACAACTCAGTCAGTTGAGGAAAAAGATTATTTGAGTGTTTTTTTTTTTTGATTGAAGCATTAAGATTTTATTGGAAATGTTATTTCTTTAACTGTTTTCTTATGCATTGGTGATAGAACAATTTCCCATGACTTTAAATGTTTTTATTATTTCTTTTTTATTGGATATTTTCTTTATTTAAATTTATTTCAAATGTTATCTCCCTTCCCAGTTCCTCCCCCCCCATCCCCTATTCCCTTCCCCTCCCCCTGCTTCTATGAGGGTGTTCCCCCACCCACCCAACCACTACAATCTCCCCACCCTCAAATATCCTTACACTGGGGCATTGAGCCTTCACACGACCAAGGACCTCTCCTCCCATTGATGACTGACAAGGCTATCCTCTGCTACATATGCAGCCGGAGTCATGGGTCCCTCCATGTGTACTCCTTGATTGTTGGTTTAGTCCCTGGGAGCTCTTGGGGGATCTGGTTGGTTGATATTGTTTTTCTTCCTATGGGTTGCAAACCCCTTCAGCTCCTTCAGTCCTTTCTCTAACTTCTCCACTGGGGACCCCATGCTCGGTCCAATGGTTCACTGCGAGTATCTGCCCCTGTATTTGTCAGGCTCTGGCAGTGCCTCTTAAGACCTGTGACCATCAAGTCGTTGTGTATCCCAGTAACAAAGGAGGATGATGGAGGGTTATTTTTAACACTCTTATCTTAGACTGTCACACTGATCCCATAATGTCCATCAGGCACATGGCTAACATGGAGACAGGAGATAGGTAAGGGCATATTATCTACACAGGAAGTAATGACGCAAGACAAGCTGAAGGTATTTCCAAGGAAGAGAACAGCTGCCCTGGGAGAGAAGACATTTGAACCTTGGCTGACCCATCTCAACAGCAATCTGCAAACGTGGTGTTGAGTGGAACAAGAGAATGCTTGTAGAGGGAGCTTGCACAGTTTGCACACAAGGTCACCTGGCTTCCTGAGATAGTCAGCAGCTCTGGCCACATATTATGCTGGCTAAGTGTATTAAGACTTATTAGAGAAAAAGAGAGGGCAATTGCTTCTCAAAGGCTTTCCTGTACAATGCTTTAGAAAACTATGCTCTTACTGAGATAATGATGGCTTGTTATTGATTAACTTCAGCAGATGGCTATAGAGCAAACACACACAACAGGAGCCTTTCCTGGGCTTCTCACAGCTAAAAGAAAACCTTAGACCCAGGGCACAAACTGGGCTTCGACTCAGCAGTTATGAACAGGACTCAGCTCTGAACTTGAACAGAACCTGACGGTAATCAGAGTCACTGTCCTACCACAAGAGATATTTATGATGAGTTCTGGGGGTTTGGGACACTAAGAAAGTCCATTTTATTGTCGTGGTTCTGGGGAAGATGGCTTCCTTAAAACGTGCTCATGGGGCAATATGATATCAATAGTGGAAAAGCTAAAATGAGCCTAAAATTTCAAACACTCAAGGAAATCTATCTTTCTTTAGCAAATCACTTGGCAGTAAAGTAGAGTTGTTTCCCGGGTTTACAATGGGTTGACTTAAGCTTTCCCTCAGCATTACTCAGGTTGAAAAGCAATGCCCGTTCATAATATGCTCAGAATTCTTATCTTTCCGTAGGCTAGCCACATGTGGCATTTTATTGTGTCTCCATGTTGGATGCTGGGTGGTAGTGCATTTAAATGATCCTCAGATCATCCTTAGCTTATCAAAATCTTTCTCTGTGTCCTGAAAATTCAGGAAGGCATTAGGTCTTTTAGAGATGAGAGAAGAGAAGGAAGAAGGAGAAGAAAAGAATATGACAGAGGAGGGTGCTGATGAGATGACGGGGAAAGAGAAGCAAAGGGGAGAAAATGATGGAAAGGAGAAAGAATGGGATGAGGGGGAGGGTGAAAAGGGGTGTGGCTGGAGAAAGAGAATAGAGAGAGAGTAGGAGAAAGACAAAGAGAAGGAGGTGGTGCTGAGGTTGCAGAGGATGTCTGGGAGGCTGTTACTATAGTGAGCTTAGAACACTGTGATTACTTGCAAAGGTATCTAGGAGATTCTAGGTATGAGACCAGATACTGCTGCCACCATGCAATATTTCCTGCAGATGTAGCTGAGGATCGCCTACTTTGCAAGCAACCTAGTCATATACACAGAGTGTACATTAAGACTGAATTCTGGAAGAGTTAGTTAGGCTCAGCCTTCCAAGTTTATCCCAAAGCCTTCCATCTTCCAAAACAGTCTTCATGATCAGCTCAGGATATCCAAAGCCTAGTTTCAGATTGTTGTATGCCTACTCTAAAACACAGACACCCTCGGAAAACAGCACAACCCATTTCCCCAAGAGACCTCTCTTCACACCAAGTGCCTCCAAGGTCCTGAAGATCTCCCTGGAGGGTCTTTGTTTATTTATTTATTTTTATTTTCTTTATTTACATTTCAAACGCTATCCCGAAAGTTCCCTATACCCTCCCCCTGCCCCTGCTCCCCTACCCACCCACTCCCACTTCTTGGCCCTGGCTGGGTCATATAAAGTTTGCAAGACCAAGGGGCCTTTCTTCCCAATGATGGCCGATTAGGCCATCTTCTGCTACATATGCAGCTAGAGACAGGAACACAGGGGGTACTGGTCAGTTCATATTGTTGTTCTACCTACAGGGTTGCAGCCCCCTTCAGCTTCTTGGGTACTTTCTCTAGCTCCTCCATTGGGGGCCCTGTGTTCCATCCAATAGCTGACTGTGAGCATCTACTTCTGTGTTATTTTTACCCTATAGTAGCATGGATTGCACGTTCCAGAACCATAAACAATGGTCAGAGGGGTGAAGCTCCAGTAGAGTAAATTCTAGAGCTCTCTATGTTGTATTATATGTTCTATTATATGTATTATAAGTATAGAGTGTCTTCACTAATAGGGCCTTAGCACTCTAGAGGGTAACAAATAGCGTTGGTAGCAGCCTGTAGTGTTTGAGAGGTATCTGCATTTCTTACTCAAAGTTCTATTACTGTGAAAAGATACCACAACCACAGCTATAGGTTCATAACTCTTATAAAGAAAACCATTTAATTAGTACATACTTACAGCTTCAGAGGTTTAGCCCATTATCAGCATGGCTAGAAGGATGGTGGCAGGCCAGCAGACAAGATGCAGGGAAAGGAACTGAGAGTTCTACATCTAGATCTTCAGGCAGCAAGGAGAGAGTGACTCTGGGCTTGGTGTATGCTTCTGAGCCCTCAAAGCTCATCCCCAGATACACACATCCTCCAACATGGTGGTATCGCCTAATTCCTGTTGCATCACCACTCCCTAGTGATCAGGAATTTAAATATATGAGCCTATGGACATCATGGCACAGGCCTGGCATCACCAACTTACTTTAGGCATCGAGGGAGATTCCACATCCCTGTCCCCCCTTTTTTTTTCTATTTGTGACTCTAAAGCTAGAACCACATGGCTGTAGGTGCCAAGTTCTGTCGCATGCTGGGACTAGAACTTGGCCTCCTCATTCAACGTTCAAATGTGTTTTCATCAGCTTTCTGTTTTCAATGGTTTCCCTCTCTGGTCAAACTTTTCTTTAATTCTTTTTCACAAGTTGGAAGCTCTGCTTGGAGGGCTATGCTTTGAGGTCACCACTGCCTTTATTCCATCTAGGATCAGGCTTTCTTTAAACTTCCTATCTTCATGAGCACTGGACGTAGCTCTGTCACACATCCCAGTGTTTCTTTTCTCCTCCTACTGTATACTTATGTATTTTTTTTCTTGCTCAGCTTGCTCCTTTTCATAATAGATCTGCATAAGAGTGACCGCTAATAGCATATGATGGATAAAGTATGTACGTGGAGGGGAACATTATGTTAAGTCTAATAATGAACATAAAGAAGGAAAGTCCTCTAAAACATAAAAATGTAAAATTTGAACTTGTGGGTCTCATGGAAACAGGGTAGAATGGCGGCTGAATGTGGGAAAATGAGGAGATGGTGGTCAAATGCTCTAGAGAATCTCAGCTGAAGATGAGACTGGGGGACTGAGGAGATGTCTCCGGGATAAATGAAGCACTTGTGTGTTGGAGCTCAGATTCCTAGATTCTACATAAAATCTGGGCAGGCATGACCAACTCCTACAACCTTAGCACTTGGGAGGCATAACAGGCAACCTGCAGGGTGGGTTGACTGTGTAGACTAGCTGAAATTAAACTCCAGGTTCATCAGGAAGCTGAACGAGTGGAGAGTGGTTGAGGAAGACACCCAACATCAATTTTTAGTTTCAGTATTTGCATATGAGCATATATTCACACAGGTACCCACAGGGCACACACATAAAAGATGTAAAACTAAAATTTTGAACTCTAATTAACACCATGTTCTTTACTTGAAACCCAGTGAATAAGATTATATTGGCTCACTTTATTATAGTAGTAATAAGTGCATCCTGCGTACATATACAAATCACAACTATGGACACCTTAAATAAATACAGCTTGTATTTGCTAATTTTAGTGCAATAAGGTTGACAAAAGTAATATATAAATTCTCCTTCTTTCCTTCCTTCCTTCCTTCCTTCCTTCCTTCCTTCCTTCCTTCCTTCCTTCCTTCCTTCCTTCTTTCCTTCCTTCCTTCCTTCCTNCCTTCCTTCCTTCTTTTCTTCTTTCCTTATCTGAATTTAACAAGTAATTAGCACTCCAAAACTTAAAAGAAAGAAAAACTCTCTAGATTTGACTTAAACTGATTCTTAGGTTGTACAAGCATACCATAATTTCCTGTGAAGTTCTATCTGCTTATGGGACCAACATTGCCTTAAAGCCAAGAAGCCAAATCTTGCATCAAAGTCCCTTATTGCTTCCTGTTGCACATATGGACTTACTGGTCTAGCAAAACATTCTTGTTTGCAAAGATCAGTGCCCACGGCTATGTTAACAACTGAATGAAGCATTTGCTATGTAAGCTGAGTAGGACTGATATGAGAAATAGAACAATGTAGCCACACTGCGTATAGTGGGTAAACTTTGAAACCTCTCCAGAGACCAGGATTCCTTCAACAAATAACTTCTTAATTCATACCACTACCAAACAGTTTTCTACTTTTATACAATGAAGGAAGGGAGAGCTACTCTTCAAGGAAAAATAATAAAGCAAATTAAGAAAAATCCTGAAGCAAAAGTATAATGAGATGAAATCCAAGAGGGGGGATGAGGGAGGAAGGAAACCCCAAACCCAAACATCTCCCCCTTCTTAGCCCCAGAAGTGACAAAACCATTTCAACATCCAGGAGTTAAAAATATAAAAATAACCATACAAAGAACTCTGCCATTCTTCCTAAGTTCTCATAGTAATGGATTCAAACCATAGCTTGAAGCCTTGGCCCCTGACATTGGCAGAACTCAAGTTTACAGAATGATAAATCTAATTGTAAAAATTTACTTGCACAAGAAACCAAAAATGAGCAAAACCACTTGAGGGTCTGAGGCGCACAGAATGGACTAGCTGAGGTCGCCAATGACAAAAGGCTAGCTTTAAATAAACTACACCCCAGACTACGCTGACAAACCGAGAATTCCAATTTGTTCTTGAGGGACACCTCAAATGATCCAAGTGGCTTCCCAAGTGCAGCAGCTGCATCTAACTTTGTAACCCTGGAAGAGGGAAGCTTCCTTTGAGAATGCTGACTGAAATGGAAACTTTACAGCAGAAACGTTTCCCATGATGGTCATGGCTATGCACTAATTTCCTTGTTTGTACATCAAGTCCGTCACATACAGTGGAAGATGAAGACTGTGTTACCCTTAGATGAGAGAATTCAGGATAACCTGAAAATTTTTCTGAACCCTGTATCTCAGCCGTTTCTTCATGGAAGGACCTTTGGTGGATGCTCTGGGGGAAATACGGGAGACTGAGAGACACAGTGACTTACAAGAAATTTCAAGAAATTTATCAAGCCACATGGTTGTATAAACACACACACACACACACACACACACACACACACACACACACACACATTCATTACAATAACTACAGAACTGAAGCCAAATACCCTGTGAGTTCACTAAAGTCTTGTTTTCTTAGGAAAATTCATTTCCTTCTCTTCTAAATTTTC
>NC_034600.1:71712392-71716467 GCF_900095145.1 Mus pahari | reverse complement strand
GTGTGTGTGTGTGTGTGTGTGTGTGTGTGTGTGTGTGTGTGTGAATGTATTTGTAGGGCCCCTTCACAACACAGAGAAATCTGTAGGGGTAACTTGTTCTTTTGGAAGGAAGAGTCCAGGCTATGTTTACCTTTAGAGCAGTGTGCCAATAATACAGGTCATTCAATAACAACGAATTATGTTATTTAATTAACCTTGCTTTCTCTGGACCTAGATCATTGGAATTTGTGTAATGGCATTTAAAAATCTCATTACAGACTGAGGGGCATTTCTCTTCTTGTGGAACACAAATGCTGGAGTCAGCTTGTTAAAGCTTAGAAACAAAGGGAAAAAAACCTAGCACATCACCTTTATGCTCTCAGGTTTCTACTTGGATCTGCTTTTACGTGGTGTAGAACTGATATGTGTATACATTAAGAGAATCCCTCCTAAGCAACACTATACCCAGTGGCAGAGACATTTTGCGCCCTAGGAATAGAATGAATTATTTGGTGAGTGGAAAAACTGAATCTAACAATTATTGTCAGGTGAGTGGAGGTCTCTATTCATGGCATGTCAAGTCCAGGATGTTATCGTATGGGACTGTCCCTGTGTGATGTGTTATCATGAGCTGAGCAATAAGGAACTCAGTCAAATGCATTTCCAGCCATGCTAGAAGTGCTTGAGAAACCCAGGTGTCAGTGGAGCCTCATTGATCCATATGTAGGACATTAAAGACATTTCATTTGCACATTCTAGCAACAGAACCAGACCACTTGTCATCTGTGTTGTTTTCTGGAGTTTTCTTGGGTCCCTGAATGTCTCATATATCTCTCTGACCATGGGAAAGGGGGTTGGTTTCTCAGTAGGCTCTAGTCTGAAGAGTCATGAACTTGAGCGGTGCTGTTCAATGTACAATGCAGTTGGGTCCTATTGTTTGCTGAAACCACCGCACACCAAAACACATTTAATTCACCTGGCTTGCCTAACATCATAGCTTAGCCCATCCTACATTAAATGTACTCAAAATTCCATCAGAAGAGAGTGTAGCACTGCACATAAGCTACACTAGCCCAGGAGAAATTTTAAATCTTTAGCTGGCTAAGTTCATTTTCTTTTTTAATGGTGTGATTATTCTGTTTCATCTTATGTACTATCCCTGACATCCTGTATCTTGTTCCCACTGGCCCTCTTCATTAGTATTAGATGAAGAATGGTGGTGGGGGGGACATCTGGAATCTACTCTGACTGATGCCTGTCCCATAATAATGGCTAATGCTTTGAATCTCTGCACCTCTTCCTAGATGATAATAGGCACATGGTTTTCCCAGTTTTCTTAGGGAAGAGAAAGCACACACACACACACACACACACACACACACACACACACACACANCACACACACACACACACACACACACACACACACACACACACACACAGAGAGAGAGAGAGAGACAGAGACAGAGACAGAGAGAGAGACAGAGAGAGAGACAGAGAGAGAGACAGAGAGAGACAGAGAGAGACAGAGAGAGACACACACACAGACACATACACATACACATACACATACACATACACATGCACAGGCACACAGGCACATGCACATGCTCACACACATGCACACACATACACACACCAGTAAAATCATAGTTTGGTCCCCACTACTCTTTATTTTACTCTTTTTATTGGTTATTTTATTTATTTACATTTCAAATATTATCCCCCTCCCCAGTTTTCCCTCTACAAGTCTCCTATCACCTCCTCCATTCCCCTGCCTCTATGAGGATGCTCCCCCACCCACCCACCCACTCCTATCTCAGCGCCCTAGAGTTCCTCTATCCTGGGTCATAGAACCTCCACAGAACCAAGATCCCTCCCAATGATGCCAGATAAGGCCATCCTCTGTTACATATCCAGCTGGAGCCATGGGTACCCCATGTGTACTCTTTGGTTAGTGGTTTAGTCCCTGGAAACTTTGGGAGGTCTTGTTGGTTGATATTGTTGTTCTTCCCTCTTGATTTAAGTGTTTCTTTTCTTTTTACTTTGTGAGACAGCGGCTAGGATGGTCTCTTACTCACACTTGTCGCTGAGGATGGCCTTTAATGTCTGATCATTCTGCCTCTACCTCCTGAGTACTGGAATTACATACATACATCACAGTGTTCAGTTTGTGTCATTCTGGGGGTTGTCGCTAAGGTTTCATGTATGCCAAACAAGCACTCCACCAGCTAATTTCAATCTCCAGGGCTAATTTCAGTTTTTAAGTCTGTAAAGTAACAGAGTTGATCTAGAACCTCAAGAGCTTCTGTGATCTTAATTTTAGAAAAACAATACTGGCATTTAAAAACAAGTCATAAATATGGGATCAATAATCAGTACAAAGTATTGGCTATAAAACTGGTTTTTATAACCCACTCTTGGAACCAGTGAGCAGTAGAATTCTGACCATAGAGATCAAAGGTCTAACAGTAGTGTTTTCTCTTGTATGGAGTATTCCAACAAATGGGAGTAAAGTCATGGAATTAAGAACATTTCTTGTTTGTACCACACGGTGCCTTTAGCAGGAGTGTACAAAACCAGGACCTGACTGAGTCCATCAAAAAGCATGAAAAGACAGTCCTATAATTTGCCACATCAACTATTTATTTGTCAATTCCTAGGTTTGTCTCCTTCTACTGCCCCATCTCTCCTACAAAGCTGCAATGACATAATCACAATGTGTCCATAGGACAAATCTTGGGAGGTCATCACTAGGTGTGAGAAAAACAGAAGGTCGGAGCATCTCCCCACCTGTAGTTTCTCCTCACTTCTGCATCAGTGCTAGCTTTCAGGGCCTCTCTGTTTGGTCTCTGGCATGTCAGTGCTGTGGGAATGGAAAACCTTTCTCCAGGTTGGTGTCTCCACTTGAATGGCCTCACTGAGATGTCAGAGATTTAGACATTTCCATTGTTTAACTGATTCAGAGTGACAAGGTAAATAAAATGCCTTACAATAGAAGCAGATACTCCTCAGCCTTACACTTAAGTTATGTGCAGTTCCCAAGTCCTGCCCATAAAGGTCCTGTTCCATAAAGCTGGAACTGGCAGGTAACTTGCTATCAGTATCTTACATTATCTTCCATGTATTTTCTACCATGTGGCCCTTGGTATGAATACAGGACTACAGAGATGTATCAATAACAGGTATAAGGTTGGGGTATATAACTCACTGATTGAAAGTATTTCCATATATATCTTGGACTAATGTGTGATTTGTAATGAATGGATTTGATTTATTAGTATCATTAATGTCTTTAAAAAAAGCAAATACCCAGAGGAATTAGATAGCTTAAGTTATTAGAACAGACATTTCCAAGAAGCCTGGCTCATTCTGTGCTTTGCTAGGATGTTCTGATAGTCTGACTTCTACTGAGAATGGACAATTGTAAGAATCATTGCACACAAAAAAGTGTTGGCAACTTCCAAATGTCTAACACTCACCAAAAGAACAAACAAGATTCTCTTTTGCATTTAAAAGTGAATACCAAATAGCACAGTCCTGATGAAGGTGGTCCTGATGCAGGTGGTCCTGATGAAGATGATACTTAACAGTGGCACAGCAGCATCAGGAGAGCCTTCTCCATTATCTGTAGGCTGGCTGTAGGGTGCAGAGAGCTGAGAATGAAGAGGCCCGGAGGAAGGATGATGGGGTTGTTAAAAACCAAAATGCGTTTTATATATTGTATGCTGGTCTATGTGAACCAGTCAGGCCATGGATAGCTAGATATAAGGTGTGACTAGTAACCAATGCCTCCATTGTGAGATGTCCCCATCATTCCAACCGTCTCACTGAGGGAGGAGTTACTTTCTTTCATTAGGCAATTCTAATTAAGTCCCCACTGTTAAGTACCACCTTCATCAGGGCTGTGCTATCCACTGTTAAATACAAATAAGTATCTTGTTTGTTCTTTTGATGGGTGTTGATTTGGAAGTTGTCAACATTCTTTTAGGTTGATATATATATATATATATATATATATATATATATATATATATATATATATATATATATCTGGTTTCAGACATGTGATCATTTCATTCCCATCCTGGATGAA
>NC_034600.1:71704286-71711917 GCF_900095145.1 Mus pahari | reverse complement strand
CGAACTCAGAAATCCACCTGCCTCTGCCTCCCAAGTTCTGGGATTAAAGGCGTGCGCCACCACACCCAGCTTCCCAACTTGCTTCTTGTTCATGGTGTTTCATTGCAGCAATAGAAACTAAGATGGAAAGAGATACATCTTCTTGATTCAGGAACGTGTGTGTTCCTTGAAGGTAAATAAGAAGTGTTATAATTTTTCTTTTCAACAGACAGGTGATAGTTATATACATTTTGGGGGGTCAATGTGATATTTTGATGTATGTCAAAATGTAGGATTAATTATTAAATCAAGACAATGCTAATTTCATTTTACTTGTATCATTTTTGTGTTGAGAACATTTGTAATCTAGACTTCCAGTAAGTTTGAAATATATGATATCAATAGAGTCACCATGCTAGGTAAGAGGACTCCAAAATGAATTTCTCCTATCTGGCTGAAACCCTGTACTTTTTGACCAGCCTCTTACGTTTGCTTATGTCCCTCTGTCTCAACCTCCAGCTCATGTTTTTTTAAGAGTTTGGCTTGTTTTAGACTCTGCAAATAATTGACAGCATGGGACATTTCTCTTACTGGGTTTCACATATTTCACTTAGCATGACAGACCTATGCCATACAAATTGGCAGTACTCTTTCTTTAAAAGGCTGCCATTCTATCCCATAGACATATTCCTGTATAATGTATTTTTATAGTTTTAGTCTATGCATGAAAAATATCCATTCAACTTAACATCTTCTGGAATTGAGCAACTATTTTTCTGATTTCCAGGCTTTCCAAGGTTTTATGTTTCAGGTTTTTCTGTACTGAATAGCTCCCTCCCACATTATAGTGATCTTTTAAAATAAAGTCTCTCATCACCTATAACCAGATTTTTTTCTGACAAGCTGATGGCTAAAACCTAAGGAAAAGAATGGGGGAGAGAGGAGGGGACTTGGGACCTCCAGTTCTAACTGGCATGTCAGGAAGTTCCCTGACACATGAGACACGAGAAGCCTTTCCAAATACTCTAGGCGGAACTTCTAGAAAAAGAATGAAACTTCCCCAAAGCCACTTTTTCTCCCAGATTCACAGATGTTAATAATACATCTTATGATGGTAGCACAACTGCATTTCTTACACTTGCACTATGTTAACAGTGAAGGGCAGAGTCACTTTGAGAACAACCGTTTAGAGCTTAAATAAAAATAATGGACTCCTTCAAGTGTACCTATGAGCTTTCTAATGTCTAGAATTGTTTTATTTATTCCAGTGAGAAGTAAAAGCCACTAACACATCCTATAGACATTCTTTAAATTAACAATTACATACTTGTATACATCCAAGTTAGTTACATTCACCCTTGTTACCGCATTCCCACTGAGTCCCGCTGACCTCAGGTCCCTTCCTCCCTCCCTCCCTTCCTTCTCTTTAAGTTTTTTTTTTTTTTAATATTTCTTTTTTCCTTAAAATTATAGTCACACCATTTCCTCCATCTTTTTCCTCTCTCCAAACCCTCCCATATACCCTTTCTTGCTCTCTTTCAAATCTGTGACCTCTCTTTACATGATTTATTGTAATATGCATATGTGTATACATAGAAATGTGCATTCATCTATGTACACATATACATGTATATATGTGTATACATATGTGTACACATACACAAATACATGTATAAACATACATTCATACTTATATACATATAAACTTACACACACACACATACATGCATGTTACTAAACTCTTAAATACAACTTGTGTAGTCTGTATAAATCTGCTTTTATTTTTGTTTCAGGGACGCATTGTATATCCCTGTTATATGCTCTTGGCGACATCAGGCATGCCATGTTCAGAAGACAGTAATGCATCACACTCCTCCCTGCCTCCTCCACAGCTCTTCTATCCCATTTTCCATGATGTTCCTTGGGTTTAACAGGTAGGGGTGGGGAGGGAGGTAGGGCATAGGCGATCTATCTAGGGACAAGCATTCAGCTGTCATATATTTTCACCAGTTCAGGGGCCCTGCTTTGACTGTCACCTATTGCTGAAAGAAGCTGTTTGAGCAAGGTAGAGAGCTGTCCTAGTCTATGGGTATAAATATAAAAGTTTAGAAGTCAGCTTAGCTATATGTTCATTTAGGAAAACATCAATAGTAGATTCCCTGCACAGGGCCTGTGGTATGCATAGTCATAGGCTTTATGACCCCACGCTCCGCCCCCCATGGAGCAGGGTTCAAATCCAATCAAGAAGCTCTTGGAATCCCTATAACACCCACGAGACTAGAGCAATATCGGTCCCCGAGACCAGTGCAATATCGGTCCCGTTATGCCAGGTAGTTCTGTATGACTGCAAACAGGGTTTATACTGGGGATGGATGGGCGATGATTGTTCTTCCCTGTCAGCCTGCGTGATGCCTCCTGGTCTTTATGAACACTCGCCAACAGGGAGAAAAAAATAAAGCTCAATTCCAGTTTGTTATCTCCACGCCCTGAGTCCAGAATATGCGCTGTCTTCAGGAGTAGTGTCTTACTGTAGTTCTTGTGGATAAGTCAGGGCGGTGACAATAGATGGTTTTGCTTTGAAGTCCCCCAGGGTCTACGTGGGCAACAACTTGTAGGAAGGTATGCCACACCAAGCACTGGTGTGTTTGCAAACATGTGAAACTGGAGAGCAGACTTAACCACCACACATCACACTTCTGCTTGAGACCCTTTTTAAAAAAGGATATCTTATTATATACTCATAAAGTAATATGTTTCTATATGGCTTTTATATACATCCTTAGATTTTGTCACCCTCCCCTTTCCACCCACCCCCTTCTCCTCCTCCCATTCCATTTAAACCTTTCCTCCTCTAGTGTCTCCCCTTATACATTCATATCACAAATGTTTGAAAATTTTTTCACTAAGATGAGTGTTAATACAGTCTTTTGATAATTGGGTAGGTTTATTCAGACATAGGCAAAAATAGTTATAGAACAGGTCAATGTTTTCTCAATGACCCATTTTATTTTGACAGCTACAATATAAAATACAATATAAAATAAAATTTTGTCTTTTATTTTTAAAAAGTGATTGGCTACATTTTATAACCAATCAATCACCCTGTGCAGTTTTACACTATTTCACAGATAAATGAGTTATTTGGTATATTTGATTTTCCTATTTATCCACTGTTAATTATTTCATTTTTATTTGTGTTGGTTTCATACCTGTGTGCAATATGTTGTCCTCATGAGCACATGATGGTTATGTGGTCTTTTATCCCTTTCCCATGCTTGTTGACACTCTTCTTCCCAGGCAGTTCCCTAAGTACTCACCTCCTCTTTGTGTGTGTGCATTTTAAAAGTAAGATTCATGAGATCAGAAATATGAGAGTAAATTACAGTTAGAAGCAGCACTTTGGGGGTGGCTGAACTCAGTCCTGTTGGCTTGGTGCTGTGCAGTAATTTTTTCTGAATTGAAATCCTCTCTCCTGTAGGGAGGACTTGCTCCTATTTCCCCAGGAGAAGTTTGTGAAATTTGGGCTTTTTTCTATGAGTTTATAAGGAGCTAGTCCTTGGCCAGGATTCTGGAGATAATGATACTCCCTGCATTAGACAGAATCTTGGTCCAGAAGCATGCTCTTAGGTACCTGAGGTGATGATCAAAGTATGCTTGATCAGTTAAATTTTTAAAAAACTATATTTATATCTCCATTTCAGTCTGACTTCATTTTTTGAGTTTTATTAATTTGTTTTTTTCACTTCACATTGTCAGTCAGCATCAGCTAATTCTGTGCCAGTGATGCAGAAGTCTCTCTCTCTCTCTCTCTCTCTCTCTCTCTCTCTCTCTCTCTCTCTCTCTCTCTCTCTCTCTCTCTCTCTCTCTCTCTCTCTCTCTCTCTCTCCCTCCCTCCCTGTAACCCTTCCACTGGGTAAAGTCAGACAAGAGCAGATGGCTTTCAGCTACACTCATGCACATAGCATGTGTGAGGTTGACTATAAGTTGTCTGTGGGTCTCCTTTGTGCCCCTCACTGATGACATTTTTATTTCTGTCCTAAGAAGCTGTAGAATCATTCACAGAGGTAGTTCCTACCCTTGCATGAGTTGCTCATTTTTTAATGTTGACTTTTGTAATTTATTACTTCACTCCTTAGACTAACCCTGACTAGGTTAATATCGCGTCTGCCAGCCAAGGCTCTTGCGGATTCTGAACTATAGCTCTCTAGTTCTTCAAGCCGGCGCTGCCGGCTTCTACACCAAGCCCGTAAACAGCCCAGTATTACAGAAGGCAAGGACTCAACGAGGGCATTGACCACAGTGACTCATCCCCTGGCCCACCAGCTCTTTGACTCAGTTTCCACTCTAGATAGAGAACAATCAAGAGACTGTGGGAAGGCAGACCTCTCCACAGCGTGATCTGTATCTTTGGCACTCGAGCAGGTAAATTGCCATGCCAATTAGAAGACACTGTCTGCAGAGAATGAGGCGGTTTACTTGAGAACCTCTTAGAGATTTAGAAAACTATTTAATGTGGAGCTCTCAGGACTCAGTGGCTGTGTAATGGGAAGCCAAAAATAGCTCTCAGTCAATCAAAAAGCAATCAAGTTGATGAGGAGGGGTGTGATAAACACATGTTTGCAAAGAAAAAGCACTCAGCTTAGGAGAGGTCAGCGCTGAACAGACTGTGGGTACCACCATGTCTGCTGCATGACCGTCGGGGAGGGGAGGAGGGCTGAACAGAAGACTTGGCGGCATCAGCGTGGTTAAAGCACTGACAGCCATGGTAAGAGGGAAGGTGCCTAATAAGAGAAGAGAGGGGTAGAAGAAGAGGGTGCAGATTCTAGGAAGAATATAACTTGTGCAGAAAACGGAAGGAAAGAGTGAGGGGCCCAGAGAGGCAGGCAGGAAACATGCAATGTGGGTTGACTGGCCCTGGTTGCAAAAGGAACAGAGACAGGGCCTAGGGAGTTCAAAGGCCACTTCAGGAGAGCTGTCATACAGAGAAGGCACAGATGTAGGAAATTCAGTTCTTCAGGGGAAGAGAGACCTCTCTGTTCTGTGAAAGAGAGAAGGGAGAATTGTCTAAAATGTAGACCAACAAACCTATAAAAGGCTACCAAATACAGATTTTAAAATTTGGGAGCATTCTCTTTTTTTCTTCCATGTTATTAAAAATGTTGATATTAATGTAATCTTACAGACTATACAAAAACAGAACAAGGGCCAGTTTTTAAAGAAATTTTAATTTATTGTATTCCCTGGTGTGTGTGTGTGTGTGTGTGTGTGTGTGTGTATATCCTGGTTTAGAGGTTGGATGGAATGCAGAAATTTTTAGAAAATTTGTGCATGTATTGCTGGGAGTGGAGTGCTGAAGCTTCATCTGCCTTCAGAACTCTGTTCCTGATGAGAAATACAGGGCAAACCCCTCAGCTAAGAGGTGGTCTGACTTGCTGAGGGCATGGCATTCCAGAGGAACGAAGCGGACCCACTTATAGGAAAAGCCCATCAGCATGCAGAGCAAAGGAGAGATTCAACAGAGGCAGGGTGGTGCTCGCTCCAGGGAGGAGTGGGGCTTCCTGGAGCCTCTGAAGTGTGGGTTCACACTCCAGGATGCTCAGGGGGTGCATCCATTCACATACGGGGAGCTGAAGAAGCAGCGATGACATGCCACAGTGTGGTTGTCTTCAAGTGACAACAGTCACATTTGGCAATTCCTTTTTTCCAGTCAATTACCTTAAAGTGATCCTAAAACAGAGACTGTCTAGAGTCTAAGTGTCCAGACTGTGTCCATGATAGGCCAATGGGCTTCAATGCGCACACATATGGCCTGCATCTGGCATTCACGCAGGAGAGAAAAATCCATCCTATTTGCTGTGCATGTTGAAGTCAGCCGGAGAAGTTCACATTCGATTCAGGTTAGGCAGATGTGGTCAGTTTGGGAACAGTGAGTATAAGACCTAAAAATAAGAGAGACTTGTTTACACTTTTTCTGAGGAGTCTAGTGTAAGCTCCACCATAAATGCGGCTCAAACGCCATTCCATCTGAACAACGCAGGAAGAAGTCACACTTCCGCCAAGAAGAGCTGACATTTCAGAGTAGTTATTGGCAATTCTTTGTCTAGCCTCACAGTTCAGGATTCTGTAATTGAGCTTTAAGATTTTTTTTTTTTGTAAATCCCATCTCATTATGTTTATTTCAGGCCACAAGTAAAAGAAAGTCTAACTCCATGTTTAGGAGGTGATGAGGGCTTTTAGGGAGAACACATTTTGTGCTAGGAATACAGACAAACATCAAAGGCAAGGAGTGGATTTTAAACTGTCCACTCCTCTTAGTTCTTTATCAAACAAATCCTGAACTCTTTCCTTTAACTCAGTGGCTCTCAATCTGTTGGTAGCAACCCCTTTCACGGGGGTTGAATGTCAGATATCCTACATGTCAGATAATGACATTATGATTCATAACAATAGCAAAATTGCAGTTATGAAGTAACAACAAGATTCATTTTATGGCCTGTGGTCACCACAGCCTAAAGGAGGTGTATTAAAGGGTCGCAGCATTAGGTAGGCTGAGAACTTCTGTTTTAACTGGCGCTTGCCTTAAAAAGAAAGATGTACTATGTGTTGTTCCTGAAATCAACTAGCTTTTAGTCTTTCTTTAATAGCAGACAGAGAGGCAACCACGGCTTGGACTTTGCAGAATTCCCACTCCAAAGAGTCTATAACAGGTGATTTAAAACATGACCCAGATTGACAACTCCAGGTTGAGCAGTGGATACTGGTGGTTTGGCTGTAGCAAGAAAGTCAAAGGGAGCCATAGAAGGAAAGAGTAGTTGGTAACTGGCTTTGGTTTCCCAAGACACATGCACCTTCGTATCAGACCCCTGTTTATCAAGCATCTCGACAAGATGGAAGAGAAGGTATTCTACCTTGCTCATTCCATGTTTTTGCTTGGTTTGATAGTAAGCATTTCTTTAGTCAAGGTTGGCCTTGAACTTCTGATTCTTCACCTTCCATACCCTAAATGCTGAGAATACAGATGTGTAGCACCACACCTGGCTTTTCTTTCAGCTTTTGGAAAAGATATACTGAATATGGTAGCAAATTAAAATGAACACAACCTAAAATAAAGATTGGTTTTTCTGTGCATATAAAGGATAGACAGGATCCAGGGGTCTAAGTGTCTCCACCTAGAGTTCCCTTCCTCACAGAACAGAGGTCACTTGGGTTAAAATGACACATAGGTTCTTATGCCAATCTTCACTATTTTCCCATGAATTTGATGTCATGGTCCTTGACATGGCAATGTCCATGTCAACAGTACACAGTCACTCAGGATTCATTCTCTCAGGGCTTTCTCTGTGTCTTGCAATTTTCTACACAGAGAGTCATGCCACCTTTGAATAAAGACAGTGACAACCTCTTATCCTAATAATCCCTTACTGTTGATCCCCCCCATGACTGTTACTTTGTTACACTGGATAAATGACTAGTATAATCCATCTATTCATATTTCCTTTTATTTAAAAGTTACTCAAAAGTCAGCATAGAGCCGGGCGTGGTGGCACACGCCTTTAATTCCAGCACTCAGGAGGCAGAGGCAGGTGGATTTCTGAGTTCGAGGCCAGCCTGGTCTACAGAGTGAGTTCCAGGACAACCAGGGCTATACAGAG
>NC_034600.1:71699426-71704191 GCF_900095145.1 Mus pahari | reverse complement strand
CACACACACACACACACACACACACACACACACACACACACACACACAGTTTCTCCCAAACCATGACTCTTTCCTTGCTGGTCCCGTCTCCCCTACACTGGAGTTTTCATATTGTTCTTATCAAGTTGCAACTTTTCCTTCTGTTCTTCCTCTCATGTAAGTGTTTCATGTGAGTACCTAAAGAATTTAGTCATATGACTTTTGTGCATAATCTGTTTTGATCATTTGTTTTTCTTTATTCTATTAATGTGATATACTATGATCGATTTGGGAACATTAAACTGACTTTGCCTTCTTAAAAATGATAATCTTTACCTGTTAAACTTGTCTTGGATCTTGGGACAGATGACTTCCTAGTGAGAAAATTCAACTTGGTTTGGACAAAGGTCCTGAGTTTATACTTTCTCAGTCCTGGAACATGAGAACAGTGCTGTGTTCATTTTTATTTCTGGTTGAGGAGCTGGTTGGCTACAGAGTTGTTTTGGTGGACATTGCATATTTCTGTGTAGAGGATTTGCCTTTTAGTTCATGTTAAATGAGACGTTGAATGATTTTGGTTTTGGAATTCGCTTCCATGAGACAAATCTTTTTTTTTTTTAAGGAAACATGTAGGCTACAATTATTAAAAGATTAATTCAAGAGCATCCCTATTCCATAGCCTCATGTCAGAAAAATTCAAGCAGTAAGATATCTTAGAAGTTCCATTTTTACAGCTTAACCCCTTTTCTTGTTAGCACTTCATAAAATGTGATGGCCTGCGTATCCTCTGGCCTTCTTTCTGGGATTTCACTCTGCCTCCCTGGATTTTTCCTCACCCATGAGTTCTTGCTTATACAATCTAGTGCTCTGAGGTAAATACCTCTGGGAAGCTCCTTCTGGTACATCTATCATCAGGCTCTAGATTCAGCTGATCAACTAGGACCATGAAGCCTAACAGCCATAGCACTTTGTCTTATTCTTTGCAACTCATACAAATCTATCCATGCTATGCCTTTCCTTGACTCACAAGCCATAAAATTGGGTCTGGGGAGATGGCTTAGCAGTTCAAAGCACTTATTGCTTTCCCATAGGTCCCCAAAACAGTTCTCAGTACCACAGATTGTTTTTATAACCATCTGTAACTCCAGCACCAGTGGATCTGATACCATCTTCCATTTTCCTTAATAACCACTCCTAATACACAAATAAAAACAGATGTTTAAAATGATCAGAAGAGAAACCACAACATTAAAAGAGAAGTTTCATTTTAGGCCCAATTAAAATAAATAGAAATAAAGAGATAGCTAGAAGGTCTCTTGACATGTGCATGTATTAGTTATTTTCCCATTGCTTTGATAAAATACTAATACTCTAAGCCACTTATGGAAGAGTTTATTTGGGCTCATGGTTCAGGAGTCAGGAAGGCATGGCAGCAGGGGCCAGAGCATCAAGCTGGCTGATCCCATTTCAACCACACAAAGGAAGCAGAGAGACTGAACTGGAAGTGGGCAAGACTATAAATCTCAAAACCGGGAATCTGGAGACATTTTTTTTCTATCAAGTCTGCACTTCTGAAGGCTCTATAACTTCTCTAGACAGCACCACCAACTGGAGATCACGTATTCAGCTATATGAGCCTGTGAGGAAGTTCTCCTTCTAACTAACATTTCTTTGCTTTTGGGGTGAGGTGTAAAGGGAGAGATGGGACTGTAGCAACCTTAGAATAAATCTAACAACTCCTGGCATTGCTACCATGTAAGTGTATTCCGTTAGACCTGAGCTAGACAACTGTTCCTTATCATACAGTAGAATAATCTGTAATCTACTCTCATCTACAACATTTCGTGATTCTAGCTGAGCAGGAATTATAGTGAGCTTTCATATGGGTGAGTGAATCATCTTGGAAAAAATCAGGGGACAGAGCTCATACTGATTCACCCACCAGGAACTGGGTGGTGGATGTGGAGAAAGACTGGGTATCTGAGAATAACACTTCTCAAGTTCTTTAAACATCAGCGTGCTCTTTCACTGTTCTTTCCTGTCAGGGCAGAGCCAACTCCCTTCGAGGCAACACTCCTTGAAAAGATGAAATCGTTTTTACACTGCGAGAATCAACACGGAGGGTTTCCAGTACTGTATGTCTGTAGCACGCTGCTTTTCCTTCTCTGTTTTCTTCACGTCTTTTTTTTTTTTTTTTCCTCTCTCTCTCTCTTTTGGTTGTTTACCCAAACCCCAGCCAGGCGTATCTACAATCAATGAAGGAAAATGACTTTTCTTCTTTTAAACAAAAGATTTAAACTGACCTGATTTTCCTGACTTTTGAGAAAGAGTGAAAGAAGCAGAGCAGAAAAGAAAGAAAAGGAAAAGAAAGCAAGAAGAGGAATGCCAGCAAGCATGGTGGGGTCCAAGCGCCAGCGAGCATGGCGGGGCCCTGTCTTCTCTTTTGGATAGTTTCGCTTTCCTGTTTCTCTTGGCAGCCTGAGGTCTGAGGGGCTTCAGGCCGCTCAGGACTGCAGCAGTTGAGAATAAACATGACTTTAGCATTCTTTGGGAGAGGCCCCGGTGTTGGGAATTCTTTAGGCAACAATATTCCAATCCTGACTTTCGAACTATGCCTATGGGAGATGGTGGCTAATTCATTTCTCATCCAGAAGAAACTGAGACCATGGTGGAGGGTACAGCCGTGTCAGAGGGGATGACGAAGGTGGATGATGATGTGCTATTTTTTAGGAAGCATTTATTTGATATTTGTGCTCATGAAACAGGACAGATAAAGGGAACCACTTCTATCTACCCTGTCCAAACTGAAGTCCTAAAATAGCTCTTAATACCGAGCTGTAGATGACTCTGTCTTAAGCCTTCACTAGGAAAGGCCCTTTAAACGGACATGGTAGAAACATTTACTCTCTTGTGGACAAGGCAGAAAGACAAAGTTTAAAACACAATTGCAAGTGATTGAAGCAGCCTGATGTTTATTAGTAAAATAGATTTCATCTGAGCAGGCGCTTTATCCAGCTTCTTTGCTGATACAGCCACCCTCAGCACCCAGATCAGCGACTTTTAAATGTATTGTGTTTACCAATAAACAAATATAGAATTCAGTGTTGCTTGAGGGCAGATTCACAGGCTTCAAGATATTTTATTAGGGGTTAACTCAGTTTTTGCATCATCAGAACACGCGTGCGTTATTATTGCTCAGGAGTATGGTACCCAGCTTTTCACGATAGAAGATGACGTTTGCCAGACTTAGGACAAGTTTTGGTCTTGTTTGACTTCTTATGCTTTGTTTTGCCTGGGTAGTTTCTGATGTTGTGGTGGCTTCTCTGAGGTGTGTGTGTGTGTGTGTGTGTGTGTGTGTGTGTGTGTGTGTGTGCGTCCGTGATATTTATGAGGGCATGAGTGTCATGGTTTGTGTATGGAAGTCAGGGAACTACGTTTTGGCCTTCCTTCCACCTTTACATGGTTTCTGAATAATGAATTTAGGATGCCAGGTTTGTGTGCAATTGCCTTTATGAACTGTACTAACCCTCCCTTCTCCTTGAGATACATTTTGTCTTTGTTAATTTGACATCATCCCCTCTCTTCTTTCTCAGTTTGAGACCAGGACTCACAGAGTCAAGGTTTGCTTCCACTTTGATATAAATAAGGATGACTTTAAACTCCCGACCCTTCTGCCCTGACTCCTAAGTGCTAGGATTACAGGTGTGCACACACTTAACCCATTGTCCTTACCTTAGTCTGATTTCTAACTTCTAAGAATTTTGCTCATAACTTTTTCAGTTTCCTTCTATTTTATAAGGACACACACACAAACACAACATACTATTTAAGGATAAATCTGAGAAAATCTTCAAAAGCAAAATGTGTACTCTTTCATTATTTCAAACCTCCAGTATGACTGATTTTGTATTTAAAATACAACGTTTTTGTATTTTAAACTTTTCTGTTTCTTGGTCCAAGTGTTCAGTTCTTGTTTGTGTTTGCCCGTGTTTTAGCTCTTCTTCATCGCTCTTTTCTTCTGGAGCACTTCTTTACATAAGACGGTTCTGCTGGGACACAGTTTATACAGAGTGAACTGAAGGTATGTTTTTTTCCTGTATGTTCTTGAACTGTGTGATTTCCTATGGCTTGAAACACAGTCACAATAACTAGCACACTCACCATCCTCAGAAAGCTCCTTTGTGGGACCTCTGAAGCCTCTTGGTTGGCCAACTGTGACCCTGCCGACCTCATCCTCTGATGACCACTGTGTTTTCTCTCTGACACTTTAGGTTGCGTTAAATGTCGCACACAAACACATCACTAGTAAGCCTCAACCCTTCATTTCTTAGTCATTCCCAAGATCTAAACAACTTTAAAAGTCCCAGTCTTTACATATTAAGAGTTCAATCCTTTTAAAATATCTGTGTGTGTGTGTGTGTGTGTGTGTATGTGTGTGTGTGTGTGACCTTTACTGTTTTACTAGACTTGTGTGCATTCCCCCTGAGAAAGGGGGAGACAGATGAGGTACAAGGTTGGGGAATTAGAAGAGGATTAGGAATGAGGAGAGCCAAAGGGGAAGAGGGGCTCAAGTACAGGCAAATGGAAGAGATATTGTTAGAGGAAAAGTGGGAGAGAAGGAAGGCCCAAGACAAGAGAGAAAGAGCCACAAAAGGAGAAAACTTAATCTGGGTCTGAAATTCGAACGATGGTCTAAACACCTCACCAGGTGTCAACATTCTGTACAGTGGAGCTCAGTGCTGGTTCACAAACCTGGTCCTTCCAGGGGCTTCCCTCCATTTTTTTT
>NC_034600.1:71687027-71699415 GCF_900095145.1 Mus pahari | reverse complement strand
AGGGAATAAAATACCCATGGAAGAAGTTGCAGAGACAAAGTTTGGAGCTAAGACAAAAGGATGGACCATTTAGAGACTGCCCAACCTGGGGATCCATCCCATAATCAGCCACCAAACACAGACACTATTGCATATGCCAGCAAGAACTTGCTGAAAGGACCCTGATATAGCTATCTCTTGTGAGGCTATGCCAGTGCTTGGCAAATACAGAAGTGGATGCCCACAGTCATCTATTGGATGGAACACAGGGCCCCAAATGAAGGAGCTAGAGAAATTACCCAAGGAGCTGAAGGGGTCAGCAACCCTATAGGTGGAACAACAATATGAACTAATCAGAACCCCCAGAGCTTGTGTCTCTAGCTGCATATATAGCAGAAGATGGCCTAGTTGCCCATCATTGGGAAGAGAGCCTCCTTGGTCTTGCAAACTTTATATGCCCCATACAGGTGAACGTCAGCCTGCTCTCTTATAGAACCCAAGACTACCAGCCCAGAGATGGCACCAGTCACAAGGGAACCCCCCCCCCCTTGATCACTAATTGAGAAAATGCCTTACAGCTGGATCTCATGGAGGCATTTCCTCAACTGAAGCTCCTTCCCCTGTGATAACTCCAGCCTGTGTCAAGTTGACACAAAACTAGCCAGTACAGGCAGGTATTTTGAGCATATCAATTAAGCTAAGTAAGAAAACCTGTCACAGATACAGGTAATTTGACGATCAGGACTAACCAGCACACACTGTAACAGGAGACAGAATGTCAAATCCCTGCTCTGCTCCCCTCTCCCCTCCCCTCTCCTCTCCCTTTCTGCCCTTCCTCCTCTTCCTGTTCTCTTTTCTCTCCTTCCCTCTCCTCTCTATTGTCCATTGCCCTTCCCTTACCCCTTCTTTCATCCTCTTCCTCTATCTCTGTCTCTTTGTTTCTCTCTCTCTGGCTCCCTTCTTGCTTCCCAACCTCCCTTCTGTCTCTTTGCGGAAGCAGTGGGATGTAACCCCCTTCCTTTTGTCTTCATGGCCTCATCACAGACAATACTCGGGATAGTGCATGAAGTTACACGTGTGTCTTGGTTCACTGCTATGAACAGATACCATGACCAAGGCAAGTCCTATAAGGACAACATTTAATCGAGGCTGGCTTACAGGTTCAGAGTTTAATTTGTTATCATCAAGGCAGGGGCATGGCTGCATCCAGGCAGGCATGGGGCAGGAGGAGCTGAGAGTGCTACATCTTCATCTGAAGGCTGCTAGCAGAATACTGGCTTCCAGGCAGCTAGGATGAGGGTCTTAAATCCCACACCCACAGTGACACACTTACTCCAACAAAGCCACACCTTCTAACAGTGCCACTCCCTGGGCTGAGCATATACAAACCATCACACCATGGTAAACTATGTAATGAGGAAATCAGAGGAATAGGAGAAAGGAAAGGAAAGGAGTTAATCCCCCACCTCCATCCTTCGTATTGTCCCTGCTTCTTTCCCATCATGAGATATAAGCTGGGCTAGGTTGCCAGAGCATTGCTAGTGCAGGGTAGTGGGTAGTTTCTCTTCAAGGTTTAGGAGGAGAGGTGGAGGAGGGGGGCACATTAATAAAGCATGGAAGCCTTACTAAAACTTTCTACAGGACCATGATAAACAAAATCATAAACGTTCTTCATCTGGATTTCTAGCACCTAGTGTGTGCATAAATACAATGTTGATAAAATACAACCTAGCAAAAGCCACTCTGCAGGAGTCAGATGTGCTGCAGACCTGCTTTCTTCTGAAGGCCGAACAGTGCCATGGGATCGATCTACCACATTTCAAGACGTGGGTGAATGGGCACGCAGCATCTGCATCCTCTTCCATCACTTCCCACCCAGAGTCTTAAAACAACCAGGGAGAAGGGAATGGTAAGACATAAACATAACCAGAACATTAAGTTTAAATAATGAGAAAAAACTCATAAGAAAGCCAATAAATTAATAGAATTTATTATAAATCAAGCAAAAAAAAGATGAATCATTTTAAACATTATCACCATACTCTAGATTCAAGGTTATATCCAGATATCTGTGAAGATGTTATAGAAGCACAAGAGTTTGTGCAGCACCGTGAGGTTTCAAAGTCATTCCAGACTATTTTATTCAGTAAGTCTGTGGCAAAAATGACACCTAATAGGTGTCACAGCATAGCTGGACATGTATTCCAAACTATATATGTGTAAAATACTATTTATGTCTTTTAATAATATTAGTGTGTTTTAATGCAAGGTTCAACACTCTGTGAGTGTATGTCTGTCTGTCTGTCTGTCTCTCTCTCTCTTTCTCCCCCCCCCTCTCTGTGTGTGTGTGTGTGTGTGTATATATATATGTGTGTAGGTATATTTGATTCATCATAAAACATTTTATGCTGAAAAAGTCAGGTCTTCATCAAGTCATGGAGTCTATGGAAAATCAACCAAGAGAAGAGTTTCCTGCTTTGTTTGAAGAATTATTTATACTTCACTGGAGGAAATGAGTTTAAGTGGACAAGAATTATAGTAATCTCTGGGCAGTGATGGCACATGCCTTTATCCCAGCACTTGGGAGGCAGAGGCAGGTGGATTTCTGAGTTCAAGGCTAGCCTGGTCTACAAAGTGAGTTCCAGGACAACCAGGGCTACACAGAGAATCCCTGTCTCGAAAAAAAAAAAAAAAAAAAAAGAATTATAGTAATCAGTGTAGAGGTGCTGCACTCAGCATCAGTGGATCAGAGGGTTCTTTATGTGGCTCTTGAGTTTGGTATTTTCATTCTGATTCTCTGATGGGAAATGTCTCTCTTCGTACCAGGCCATGCTCTGTCAATACAGAAGAACCCAAGTACACGTCTCCACCTTTTTTTTTTTTTTTTTTTTTTTTTTTTTTTTACATAATACTGTTATTGATTATTTGGGAATTTCACATCATGGACTCTGACCGCACTCACTCTCTAGTCCTCCCAGGTCTGCCCTTTGACCCTTGCCACCACCCTCCCCCCCCCAAAACCAGAAGGTGGGAAAAGCCAAGTCTAATTTATGTCACCCATATACTCACTAGAGCATGGTGGCCAGCCCCTTGAAGAAAATGGTCCTTCCCCACCAGCCCGCTGCTGGAGCCATCAGCCATGGAGGGCTACCCTTCAGTAACCTTATCACAGTTCTTCAGTTCTCTCCGCTGACTATTCCTCCACCCACCCACCCACAGAGGCCTGATTACTGTTTGTTTCTATACTCTTTGGATAACCGTGTGGTCACAAATACGAAACTGAAATGTTAGGACAATCTTTTCTTCCCCACTAAAGCTAGACTTTATGGACTGGAGAGGTTGCTCAATGAATAAGGTGTTTACCGCACAAGCGTGAAGATCAGAGCTTGGATCGTGAGTGCTCATTTAACTGTAAGGCAGGAGAGGTGGCCGACTTATAGTCTCAGCTCTCCGAAGAGAGATACAGGGTTCTCCCCTAACACACACACACACACACACACACACACACACACACACACACACACAGAGGCTGGTTAGTTAAATTAGCTGAATCATCAAACTCTGGCTTTGATAAAGAGACCCTACCCAGCATAAAAGGTAAAGAGCTGTTGAGCAAGAAACCCACTGACATCAGTAGGATTCCATATGAACCTGTGTTCATAAGTGTGCACAAGTATGTGTGCTCACACACACACACATACAAATACACACATGTACTTGTACCAACACACCTGTAAACATGCATATTCATACCTAACTGAATATGTCCGCACATGCAAAAATAACAACAAAAATACGACCAAGGATATAGTTGAAGTCCTCATACAAATGTAAATCTGGCTGAAAGTAAGAAATTAAAGTAATAGTTCCACATTGAACGAGTAAGAGTTTGCTATGATTTCGCTATGTGGATAAATCCTTCCTGTAAGTTTGAAATCAATCAAATGGGGCCATCCTCCATAATTAAGTTCTACTTTCTTTTAAAAGAAAGAAGGGAAATCGTGCAGAAGGATTACAAAGGTCTCGGGGAGCACTGTGAGCTCACCAGCAGACTGCTTAGGGTCTGGTCTTTATTCAGACACATACTATCTAAGAAAGAGCAGCAGTTTGTCCAATTTCGCACTGAGGCAAGGTGAAGGTTGAACTTACATAACCGATAACATTTGATTGGTGTCAAATGAAAACATTGAAAAGCATCCAGCTGTTGATGTGAAAATCTGATCTGATAAAACAGACTTTTAAATCGATATAGACAATATTTGGGCATTGTTTTTAGCCTCGTTCTAATTTAGGGAATTAGAGCTGTTGTAAATTACTTTCTAAAGAAGTGGGCATGCTGTATTCCAATGCCACCCTCACTGTTTTTCTGAAAGAAAAAAACAAAAAACAAAACAAAAGCAAAAAAACAAAGCCAGCAGGCTAGATTTAGCTTCCAGACATCAGATTACCAACTTCAGTTTCAAGTCATATCAAGCTGAATTGTTACCACACTCAGATCAAAAATGACTTTGACAATGAGCACTTACCTGCAGTGAAATCAGGAAATGCCATTTTCATGTGTACAGGGGGCAGGTTCCTGGATAAAGGGCAACACATGATTTTATCACCTACATAGGAGCCTATATCTGTGTTCTCCAATAAGGTAGCTCATAAACAAATATAGCTGTGTACATTTAAATGAAAACCAATTAAAGTTACAGAAACTTGGGGGTTCCCAGTGTTTTGAGTGCTGAATAAATGTATATAGCCACTTTATTAGTCAGCAAAGAACATGAAACTTCCACTTAGTTTTAGAGTTTTGTTGGCTAGCAATGCTATAGCTTATAATGGATATGTGGATTAAAAAGAAAAAAACAAAAGCAGAAACTTGAGGTCGTTTATTGATGTAAATCAGGGACCAGCCCTGGCTGCAGACCTGTGATCTGCCTCCTGTAGGAGACAACAAGCCAGCAAAGGTCCAAAACCAGGGTACAGAACAGCAAGCCACCTCCATCAGATACCTCTGATGCCACTGACTGACTCTCTCGAGGTCCCAGAATCTTGTTGACCCTTGCAATGTCACAAAGACCTTTTTCTACGAAAGTGTGAGGCATACTTCTTCCACATGGAATGTCATATACACAATAGAGCAGTGAATTGGAAACCCCATTATAAATAATAATCCATTGTGTATTGAGTGTGTGTGTGTGTGTGTGTGTGTGTGTGTATGTATGTATGTATGTGTATTTAGCCTTTCCAGTATTAACTTCAAACATTTCTCCAGGAAGTAGAGAAACTATGCTCTCACGACAGGTTAGACAGAGTTAGCTTTACATAAATAAAAACGTTAAGGTCTCCTTTTCCTGGCTAATTGTCCTCTCTCAGTCTCTCCCTGTACAGATGCTAAAAGATTTCTGTTAAGAAAATCTAGCAATAGTTGGAGGGGAGGCACTTGTTCTTGTGGAGGCTCGATACTCCAGAGAAGAGGGATGCTAGAGGGGTGAGGCAGGAGTGGGTGGGTAGGTGGGGTGGGTAGGTGGGGTAGTAGAGGCAAAGGGGATGGGCATGAGACGGGGGATTCGTGGAGGGGAGACTGGGAAGGGGAATAACATTTGAAATGTAAATAATTAAAACGATAAATTAAAAAAAAAATATCCTGAGCTCTCACGCTTTCAAGATGCAGCCCCTACAAAACACTAAACCCTCCTGAACTTCACCTAGATATGGCTTTTTCTGTCAATATCTCTGCATATTTTAGCTACAGCAATTACAGTGTTGTCTTCTGTTCTTTCTTTTATTGTTTGTTTCTTTCTGGTTGGTTGGTGGGGGAAAGCTGAGACAGGGCCTCTCTCTACAGTCCTGGCAGTGCTAGAACTCACTCTGTAGACCAGGCTGGCCTTGAACTCACAGAGATCCTCCTGCCTCTGCCTCCCATCTGCTGGGGTTAAAAGTGTATGTCACCACATCTGACTGCTTTCTTTCTTTAAGAAAAAAAAAAAAAAAAAAAGGAAGAATTACACCAGTCCTCCTTTAATCCGTGCCCTCCAGCCTCCTAGCTATGTCTCTTGTACCCATTCCATACTTCCCCACTCTCCAGTTAATAGCCTGGTTTTTTGCTTGTATTTGTCAGACACACACACACACACACACACACACACACACACACACACACACACGTGTGTGTCCAATTATATGTATGTATACTTATGTAGAAATAGAATATATTGAGTGCATTTTGGTTGTTTGTGTGTATGTGATTTCAAGGCTGAATACAATACGCTGGACAACCAATAAGAGGGCTCATCCCTCCAGGAGGCTAAAGTTTCTCTCTCTCTCTCCCCACAGTCAGTATTTGTCTATAGTCCCGTTTTCCCCCTATGGGTTGAACCCTGCAAAGTTTCCCATCTTCCATGTTAACATGCCCACTGATATTGCTATGCTCCACGTTTGTGTAGGAAACCTTTTCTAGGAGAGACTGTGTCATAGCAGATTCCTGGACTTCTGGCTCTTCCCACCTTTTCTTCTGTTATGTTAACATGAGTCATACATGCAGGAGCTGTGATGTTTCTTTTTCTCAACTTCTATAATCCCTTATTATTCTAAGGAGGAGAGAAATTTATCAGGCTTCATTCATTTTGTAGAAATGAATTCAGCAATATTGGAACCAAATGGGAAACCATCTGACATTGTGGCACTCTGCAGAGAGCCCTGTATCCATGGAAAGGGTGCTACTTTTAATAGCTCAATGTTAAATTTCCATTGGGAATTTTTAATTAATTTTTTTTGGAGAATTTTATTCTTGAGTACTTTAATTATTGTATTTCATGGTTTCTATTTATATATGTGTGTGCCTGCACATGCATATGTGTATATGTGTGTACATACATTTTTAACCTTCTCTTTATCCCTTCAAATTCTCCCATGCACCCTCTCGCAAATTCAAGAACTTTTCTTTTTTTAATTTATCGGGGTGTTTTGCTGTTGTTTTGGTTTCAAGCTCTCCTGGAAATATTTTCCTGATAAACTATTAGCTTCCTATCAACTCTTTTAAAAAAAATAATGTTTCTCTTTCCACAGACATTAAATATTCAATAAGGTTGTCTGGTCAGTTTTTCTGGTAAGAGGAAGGTAGGTCCTATACATGCGAAGTGTGCTACCCAGGGAGTGCACCAGCATTAGGATTTGGATGAAAATGAAGGAGTCAATGTGGCACAGAGGGAGACAATGGGAGAGATGATCGAGAAGCCCCAGAAGGACCCACAAAGAACGCTTCAGTCAGGGGGCAGGGGGGGCTTCAACACTACTCAACCTGAGGTAAGACATGCAGGTCTTTGGTTATTGAGTAAAGGCTAACCTAGAAGGAAGATAAGATTTGAGGTGAGATCCTTTGTCAAAGATCTGAATCTAGAGAATAAAATAGTTGCCCTAGCAGGTGGAGAAACGAATGTCTTGGTCCCAAAGGTCACCCTACAGGACTCCATCCATGAAAGCATCCCTGAGAGGAGGGTGCTTTAATAAATTGCCCGCAGCAAGCCTGGTGCAAAGTAGATGCCCAGGGTTCTTCATTGAAAGTATTTGGATTAAGTCTTTGGGGTGGCTTTGTTTTGTTTGGGGGATCATCTCAGATCCTAGAACCCTAGACTGGATGACAGGAGAGATGCTTCATTCCAGTGGTATGAGAAAGCTTCTGCCAGTTTGCCCCAGGCCCTGCAGATTTGGTTTTGGAAAACCAATATTACAAAGGTATGTAGATGAATATCAAATCTCCAAGGTTTGCCTCCTGTACAAGGGATAAAGTCTTTGTTCACATTGTTAGTATTTATATATAATCCATATTTGAATGATCTAGAAAAGTCTGGTTTAATTATAGTCTATGTGACTGAAACACACGGCACCACAAATCATTGTTCATTCCTATGACATTAAATTATTTCATTTTAATATGTCCTTTTCTATCCAGTTCTCTGGTGTTATGCAGTGATGGCTTCTACTTTTTTTTAAGGGTTCATAAATTCAGGCTACAAAAATTTTACCTCCATTTTAATCCTGGCATTATAAAACCTAACATATTTATACCTAACAGACTGTCCAAGCTACACTGAAGAATCTGAGCGCCATTCACATAAGAATAGCAGCTTACTGTCAGGTATTAAAATAGCATATAATATTATATAAAATCAAAGTTGCTGGAGATTCTTAAATACATAAGATGACTCCAGAGAGTGAATTTTGTCTACATTTTTTCACTCTGGTTTAAGATTCATTTGTACTGATTATTTTAAAATAGTAGTTTCTTGAGTTTATACACCTGGTAAAAAGCATGCTTGTTGTCAAATTAAAAAAAAAAAAAAACATGCTTAGTTGAGAGAAAGCAGGATAAACTTTAATTTTTTTTAAAATAAGAAATGTATTTACTTGGGCTTAAAGTAAATACAAAAGAGAAAAACCTTTCTGAATAGAAATAGAGAAATCTTATTCTATTCTTAGAACCATCTTGAATTTATGAGAGATTAAGAAAAGGGGACTGGGAAGAGTCTGGAGTTGAGCTCATGCATATGGATGGAGGGCACCCAGTCCAGCTGCTTACAAAGAGCTGACTTGGGAGTATTAGCAGGGTGGCCAGGGCTGCTGGAAGATGAATGCAGCCTCCTTCCTTCTCAAGTGTTGTGCCTCTCCCAGCCATCCTGTTTCTCAGTGCATCCTCATGACCTGCTTCCCATTCTTTTAATATGTGCATCATCTGTCCCTGATCCCTGGGAAGCATCAGAGGAAAGAATGAAATCCGTGTCATCTAACCCTGCAGTAGCTAATAGTCAGTGAATGATTTACCCTTTTTCTGGGCTGCCTCAAAGACCAGCTCCTTTACCCACTTCATCATATACATACAGGGGATCAGCTCTGTGTTGAGTATTTGATGCAGTGGTAATGGCATCTGATGCCCCGAGCACTGACCAATCGTTGGGGAGAAGCCACTGGCCATTTTGGATGTTTCTCAGCTCATTCATCACTTCCGTGGAGACAGCAGCCTTATATTTATTCTTAACTTGGATGTACTCGATCCTTCTTAGTACAGTTGCTACCCTAGCATCCAAAGACCTCACTTTCTAGTTATTGTATTAGGAACACGACTTCAGCTTATGAATTTTTGTGATGAGTGGGTGCAGGCATTTAGTCTATAATGACCAGGTAATATTGATCTTTTTTTTCTGCCCATGATTCTGTAGTCATATGTTAGAGACACAGATTTATACTTGAATGTGAGTCTCCATTTCCCAATAAAATTCATGAAGATACTATGGGGGAGCAGATGAGTTCCTGAGAGGCAAATTTGAGCTTTTTTTTTTTTTTGTAAGAATAAGAGATTTGAGGAGAGAACAAATACAGGAAATATAGGGAAAGAGGTAGGTCACACTGTTAGGAAGTGGACACTGTGCATACCAGGTGTTGGTCACAGTTTTCATGCTGCAACATTGGATGGGAGACACTCAAATCTACACAACACTGTCGTGAATCACCCAGGAACCATTACACATAGGTTACATAATCTAACCCAGAAATCCGTGCTCTTGTTTTCTCTCTTTCCTCCTTTTCATTGATAATGTTCTTCTCATGAGCCCCCAGACTGACATTCAAAACTGCCAACCTCACCTTAAACAGGTAACTCACCCAAATATTTAAGGATGGTTGACTCTTTTGAGGCATGCCTGGTAAAGGAGAGCATGGTGCCTCATAAGCCCAGGAATCCAGATGAGCTACTGTTCCATGGAGCCAAAGAGAGGCAAGAACCTGGAATGCATTCTAAAAACTCCAGTGCTCTAATTCTAAAAACTCCGAGTACCTGCTTCCATTCCACCTTTTGATTATGGGTTCTGAGGAACAGTGTGACTCATAAATAGGAAGGGATAATGAACTCAAAGGAAGAAAAAAAGCAGGTTGGGGGATGGGAATTGATACAAAATAGGGTCACTAGAATGCCAGAGTAATTAGGAGAAGGATAAATATACATTCCAGAGGTCTCCCAAGGATTAATTTTTGACACAATTAATTCTGTTTGCTTTGGAAAACTGAAGTGGATTTGGCCCTCATCTGGATGCAATTGACTCTTCCCAATTCTAGGCTGCACGGTTATTTTTTCCTTACTTTAATATGCTGCTAGTGCCAAAAGTCCTCTGGGTAAATATATCAGATTTATAAAAATGCCCAACAAAATCAAATTAACCAAATACTGCTGAATGAGTGACTCACAAAATGTGACATTTTCACTGAACAAATAATTTTTTGCTCTCCATTATATTAAGCTAAAAAAAAAAAAAAAACAGAAAATGCTTAGATAGATCCAAATACTTTAGTGTGTTTATTATGACCATGTGTGTAGTAAGGTCTCCTAATTTCACATGCAGCTAGGTGAAAGGTGGGGTACATTATTTGAAAGATTCTCAACATACTCCATTTAGAGATCTGCATTCCCACATGCTGTCCAAGAGGTTGCTCTTTAGGTCTCAATGTTATGCAATTTGTGTTTTTTAAAAGAGGGTGATGAGTATGTTAGACTGTGGAAAAAGTTTGTAAACCAAAATACATTGAAAGTTTGGCATCTAGGAGCTCTTAAAAGTAGATCCTTTTGAAAAGTGTTCACATTTGTGAAAAGAATCCGTCCCTTTTTATGGAGAGAATCAGAAAGTGAGACCTGGTACTGGGGACCAGTTTTATAATCGACCCAGAAAGAGTGTATAAGGCTTATGTGTAAATGATCCATATTAATTCTTTATGCTTACTGATACAGTGTAATGTCTCAATACAGACATACATGGTTGTGGTGGTTATATGAGAATGGCTCTCATATATTCAAATACTTGGCCCATAGTTGGTCGGGCTGTTTGAGAAGAATTAGAGGGCATTGCCCTTCTGAAAGAGATGTGTTACTGGGTACAGGCTTTCAGGTTTCAAAGGGGAAAGCCATTCAGACACTTAGAGCTGTCTTTGTCTCCTCTGTGTGTCTCTCTCTCCCTCCCTCACTCCCTCCCCCCCCCTCTCTCTCTCTGTGTGTGTGTGGGGGGGAGAGAGATTGTTGCTGTAGATCAAGTTGTAAGCTTTCAGTTACTGCTCTAGCACCAGGACTGTCTGCCTGTCTACCTGCTGCCATGTTTCCCACCATTGATACTTACATCTAACCTTTTGAAACAGCCAGCCAGTTAAACATGCTTTCTTTTATACGTTGCCTTGTTCATGACAGTTTAGCAGAACAATAGAATAGCAACCAAAATAAAGACATAAAAATTAAACCTGGTTTGCACGATCTGTCACCTCAAACATTTATCATGTCTTTCAGGGAAACAATTTTATCTACAGTAGTTAGATGAAGTATTAATTTTAGAGCAGATTAAGCATGCATGGTGCATATCAACCACTTGATTCTCTGTGTATACACTTATGACAACAGATGCTATGTTAGATAAAGCTCTGTGAAGCTTTGAGAGGGCACAGAGCTGTGATATGGCTAGGAGGGTGGCTCCGTGGGTATTGCGCTACTTCTGTAAGTTGCCCTGGTCATAGTAAAATGCAAGTGGGAGAACCTGAGTGTTTAGTCTCAGAATCCACATGAAAGCCAAGAGCAGCCAAATCTATGTGTAAAGCTAGCCCATGAAGTTCAGCAAGGTAACCAGATCCCAGGAGGTGCTGGCCAGTCAGCCCTGACAGTTCATGAGTTCCAGGTTCAGTGAGAGACACTGTCTCTAAGATCAAAGGGGACAGTTAAAAAAAAAAAAAAAAGACACTTGCCCGCAACCTGCATCCTCTGAGTACACACACCGATGTGTTTGAACCTACTCACATACGCATGAACAGTTACAAATCACACACAGCATAGAAACAAAGGGAGGAAGAAAAGGAAAGAAAGTGATCAAATGACACAGATGCTGCCCAGAGAACCAAAGAAGCTCAAACATTGCTTGGGTTCATCACTAGAGTGTCTCCAGAAAGATACCTTGACAAAAGCCTAGCGGTAACTCTGAAGAGGCTCTGTTTAGCACCTCTGGAACATTTTCTGTTTTCTTAAAGAAATACTTATGAAGCATCAGGAAGATTATGAAGGATCTATAAATATTCATAGAAGACTCTTTATCATCATGATCCTTGTTGGGGAATTTTCTTCAACTCTTTGAAAAGAACTACAGGCAACTAGGAAATGCCAAGAGCAGGAGAGGTAGACTTCCTCAGGGGAGGAACACAGAAGCTGCTTATCTTATACCAAATACTGAGCCCTGAAAGCATGACGTGAAAGCAACACTACACAGAGTGAGCAGGGTGTGTGTGTGTTTGTGTGTGTGTGTGTGTGTGTGTGTTGGGATCATTGATGGCAGCTCCAGAAAGACCACACCAGGCTAAACAGTTCCATGTGAGGTTTATTGAGAGAGGAAAGGACAAGGTGGAG
>NC_034600.1:71672327-71686894 GCF_900095145.1 Mus pahari | reverse complement strand
GAGGGAGAGGGAGAGGGAGAGGGAGAGGGAGAGGGAGAGGGAGGGAGGGAGGGCACTCCTCTCATATATCTGGATAGTGATCGGTCATCGGTAAGGGTGGGAGGTGAGCCCAATGGGTTCTGGGAATATGGTGGATGTTGTCTTGGCAACAGGTGTGTAGGTCGCACTGTTGCCTATGTGATGTCACAGGTTTCGGAGGTTCTGGTACCAGCAATATGAAATACCAATTAATGGAAAAAGCCATTAATTTGAATGACATGAAGAAGAGGTATATGGGAAATTTGAAGGAAAGAATTGGAAGGGGGAAATGATATAATTTCATTTAATCTTAAAAATAAAATACTTAATTTTTTAAAGTTTACTGAAGTCATTTCAGCATAACAGAAATGTCAGAAGTGACTGCAAAACTATGCATTCTAATCTTTTTAAAGACGTAGCTTGGAAGTGCACTGTTCTAACCTGGTAAAATGTATACCTAGAACTCTTTCTTCCTTTAATTAATTTCTTGTATAACTTATTTATCATCAGCAGATGTGATTTAGTTTTATATTGGATAAAATAATGTATTCATTTTCATAATTAATGAACTTCATATTTGGCCAAACAATTCACATTATTATTATTATTATTATTATTATTATTATTATTATTATTTGCACTAGTCAGTTTCTGTAACAATATACTTGATGGAATTAGTTTAAGGTGGGAGAGATTGAGTTTGGCTCACTGCTTCAGAACCTTCTCTCTGGCTGACCTGAAGCATGACAGAGAATCAGGGCAGCAACAGCGTGTGGCAGTGAGGTTGCTCATCTCCTGGAAGCCAGGAGGCAGAACATGAAGGGGAGGGGAAGGGAACCAGATATATTCTTAAAAGCCATGTCTGAGACCTAGCTCCTCTGACTAGGATCCGTGTCCCAAGAACACCACCAGAGTTTTACAAAATGCCTTTACTCTTTTATTCTTGAATTGTGCTCATGTGGGTGTCCGTGTGTGGGCATGCACATATGTGAGAACAGGGACCAGCAGAGTCAAGAAGAGGATTGGGTCTCCTGGAGCAATTATTGGGTCTCCTACAGGCAATTATTGATGCCTGACATTTGCACAATTGAATTATCAATCTTGTGGATTAACTCATTGATGAAGTAAGAGCTCTCATGACCCACTCACTTCACCCAAAGTGATCTCTAAGCACAGCTTCAAAGGAAACCAAACCTTCACCACAGGAGAGTGTATTTTATATTCCAATAATAGCAGTGTTCCTTTGAAAAATGTGGCCATGTAGGCATTGAATCACCTCATAATTATATTTGCCTCTTTTTCTTTTTGTTTCAAATCCTTTCTTTTTCTCTGTTGCAAACATTTGAGAAAGCGAGAGTGTGTAAACTCTTCCATAAGCTCATTTTCTAGGACCTTGACCGAAACAGTGTCCAAAAGTTCTTTTCTGTTTAATGTGCCCCAGACCCATTTCGATTTCGATCCACTAGTCCAAGGCCAGATTGTGAGAACAGAGTGAAACTTGGCCAAACCAATCTGTCTTTCCACTATCACAGCATTCCCATTAACCAGAGATTTACCCCAGGCATCCATTACGGCCCGCCTTCATCTCAGTCGATCAAGGCTCTCTTTTGAAATTAATTAAAAACCAAGGAAGACAGGAAGAAAACTCCCCTTTCCTCATGAATAGCTGTGTGTAAATCTCATGTTGTTATTGTTCAACTGCAGTAAATACTCAGAGAGGTTAGAACCTGGGAACAAATGGAAGTTATACAGCAGAATGTTGCCCGACAAATTGTTTCCCAATCAATTTGTCTCTAAGCTTCCATGCTGCTACTTCTGTCCCCTTTGTTTGCTTCTCTAAACACGTGTGACTAATGTCTTCATCTGCCTTGATGCTTAATTTAGAAATTAACGCCATGCTTTCAGTACTATCTCCAAGCACATTTTTTGAAAGCTTTCTCTGTGTTTTTAAAGTGTCCATCTAAGCAGGAGACCAGGGAGGTAATTTTTGCCCGTTTAAATCAGGGTAACTTTCGACCATGTGAAACAACTTCCAAATATTTGAGTAACTTTCTTCTCTGGTGTGTAGTGGTCCTGGATATTGGTCATGAACTCATTTTGTAAAAGCATTTCGGGGGCGTGGTTCCTGTTTATTATTTCCATTTATCAAGTATCCCTGTAAGTCATAGTTCTCTTGATCTATGCATGAACACAGATTTAGGCACCATGTAAAAAGTTTGAATTTCCTGTCTATATGTTGGCACTATCTCTTAGCTCCTTTTATTTTGATTCTTTACTATGCATACCAGCAAAATTGCATCTCAGGATTCCTTTGCCCTCTCTATTCTCTCCACAATTACCATAGATTTCTAATATGTCAGTGGTTCTCAACCTTCCTAATGCTGCAGCCCTTAAATTCAGTTCCTCGTGTGGTGGTGAGCCCTCAACCATAAAATTATCTCATTGCTACTTCATAACTGTAATTTTGCTTTTTTGAATCATAATGTAAATATCTGATATGCAGGATATCTGACACATGACCTCTATGAAAGGGTCCTTTGACCCACAAAGGGGTCACACCCTATAGGTTGAGACCTACCATTGGACTGAGCGTAAGGTCCCCAATGAAGGAGTTAGAGAAAGTACTGAATGAGCTGAAGGGGTTTGTAACCCCATAGGAAGTACAACAATATGAACCAACCAGACCCCCCAGAGTTCCCAGGGACTAAACCACCAACCAAATAGCACACATGGAGGGACCCAATGGCTCCAGCTGCATATGTAGCAGAAGATGGCCTTGTTAAGCATCAATAGGAGAAGAGGCCCTTGGTCCTATGATGGTTCAATAGATGCCCCATTGTAGGGGAATTGAGAGTGGGGAGGTGGGAGTGGATTGGTGGGTGGAGAAACAACCTCATAGAAGCAGGAGGAGGGGAAATGGGATAGGGGACTTCTGGGAAAGGGGATAACATTTGAAATGTAAATAAAGAAAGTATCCAATAAAACAAACAAAAAAGAAAACCACTGCTGTAGATCAAACACCGATCTAACTCCTGCTCCTGGTTTTCCATTTCTATCTATAAGTAGATATGTTTTCCTCAGAGAATTAAGTACTCTCTGCTTCAATAAAGCTTAGTTACAGTGGGAGGTTCTGTGAGTAAAGAGGCTGAGAGAAATTATAAGGCTTGTTGAGGGACACCTCCACTCAGGTCTTTAGAAACATTTCAGGCATCCCTTTTCCTTGTTCATTATTCTAGGAAAGGAAATTCCTTTGCTGGTCAGTAGACATCTGTGATCTTAGGGAGGAAGATAGTCAATCCCCATTCCTGCATTTGTACAAGACCCACACTGTGTATTTCATCACCTCAGCAACTCTACCATCCCAATGATCAGACGTGGGTCCTAATCTTCAACACAGTGTATTTTATGTCTGAAGAAAAGGGATGACCAAGGGGCCTCTCTTCCCAATGATGACTGAACAGGCCATCTTCTGCTACATATGCAGCTAGAGACACGAGCTCTGGGGGTACTGGTTAGTTCGTATTGTTGTTCCACCTGTAGGGTTGCAGACTCCTTCAGCTCCTTGGGTACTTTCTCTAACTCCTCCATTGGGGACCCTGTGTTCCACCCAATAGCTGACTGTAAGCATCCACTTCTGTGTTTGCCAGGCACTGTTATAGCCTCACAAGAGACCCCTTGGTCTTGCAAACTATATATGCCCCAGTACAGGGGAATGCCAGGGCCAAGAAGTGGGAGTGGGTAGGTAGGGGAGCAGGGGCAGGGGAGGGTATAGGGAACTTTCGGGATAGCATTTGAAATATAAATAAAGAAAATATCTAATAAAAAATAAAAAAAGACTAGTATTACACATCATGCTATGTTAAAATAATATGGTTATGGACCTAGATCATATTGATCAGCTGTTAATTTTATACCTTTATCTTTTTCTTTATCCTCCCTGAAATAAAAAGTTGAATAATAATTCAAAAAGAAAAAAAAGAAAATTCTAAAAAAATTTAATTCTAAAAAAAGAAAAGAAAAGAAAAGAAAAGAAAAGGGATGTTCCTCTCTAAGCCATCATAGAGGCCTCCGTGCTTTAAACATATTTAGCACTCATTTTCTTTTACAAGTTCTTGCTGTTAAAGAGTTGGCACCCAGTTCTCTCTACCATCTTTGATGTCACCTTGGCACTCCGTGTTCATCAGGCATAGCAGGCAGTGTACTTCCCCAGCACCCCAATCTCTAGTGCTCTGATGTCTCCATTTTCAATATGTCCTGCTTTGGTGACTGTCACTCTGACCTTTGCCATCCCCATTGGCTCCAAACAGGAAGGAAACCCTGCTCCAAAGGATGGCGTTTTATTCCTATCTCATCCAAGATGCCTAGAACTTCTTTACAACAAGCTTTGAGTTCTGATTTAGATTAAGGGCAAAGGCCGATGCTGAATGGGAGGGAAGGCAAATCCAAATGTTTGTGTTATCAAACTGATGACGTCGCCACCGGAAAAACTCAGCTGATTATGTAGACACACAGGATGTCTCCAGGAAGGCTGAAGGGACCATTGTTCTCCAGAACATTCCTCCTGGGAAAGCACAGTCAGTGTTTCATCTTCCTTTTTTCTAGCTTTGACTGTTTAGTGCCACACTACCTATGTAGTCGCTAAAGAAGGCTAGGATCTGCACACAAGAGATCTTGTGGATCCAAGTCCTTGATCTTGACACAGACCATTTGAATCAACAGTGGTAAAATAGTGGTGACGTGCCTTTGGAGGTGTGGGGGGATGGGGGAGGGGTGGTTGCCATCTTCTGACAAATCTGAAATGTTTCAATGGACCTAAAAGCACGGCAGGTTTCCAAGGCCTTGGAACAGCCAGGTCTAACTAGATGTGTGAAGGTGCTTGAACCGCATCCAGTAGCTATGTATAACATTCCCTTTTTCTAAGCCTAAATTATGGTCATTTAGACATTGCTTTTTGTTGAGTTGGGCCATGCTTCTCCAATATTTCCTCTTATGACCTTGTAGGCAATGTTACTTAACTTATGATTCAAACTCCAGCAGCTCTGCAATTCCTGATAGTCCTCAGAGTTTCAGAGAGCAGGAAACAATACTAAGTACCTGCCCCTGTAGACAAATAGTCAGGTAGACAAGACAGATAATGGAGAAAGAGAGATATCAAGCCATGTTCTAGCCTGTGTAGAAGTAATGAAGTCATTGGGTAAATAATGGAATGTAGAAGTCCAGGAAGGATTTGTTGAGAAAATGACACTAAGCAGATGTATAAGAAGTTAAAATCACTTCCACATTCAAAGGTAATAAAGGACCGATAGACAATCAATTTACTATAGAAAGACCCTTGGCAGTCAATGCTGCTTGAGAACATATAGCCCAGGATTTAGCAAAAGCAAAGGAGAAAATAACCATGGGTGTGGTTTGAGATGATATCAAGACTTTGGCATAACTTCTAATTTGTGAGATATGGAAGCATCTGTCTTTTGTAACCACTCTTGATAAAGTCGTAGAAAGGAAGCACTTTCCTGTAGCAATGACACTTGGGTGGCCAAAGATGTAATGGAGACTGAGAGGTGCTTAAGAATATCTAACTTGTCTTAGTAATTCGGGTTCTTAGAATCAGCTGGGGACTGTTAGGAACAGCTTTCTCCTTTGTCGCTGTGAATACCATTTTCTTTAAAATAATGGTTAATATGCTATAGCAGCTTTTCCACAGTGTGACCTTGCTTTACATTCTAGAATGTCCTCCGTGTTTTTAGATCTGTACCTGGGTACTCAACTGGCTGTTCCTTCCAATAACAAGTAGAAATGCATTTAATGAGAAGGACTGTACACAATCAAATGCATAATGCATGAAAAACCAGCTGTATTTTGGTTTATGAAACGTCTTGATTTATTTTTCAAATATTTTGGATTAGATGAAACATGGCTATGTTTTGCCAAGAACGTTTCCCCCTTAATTTTTGAAATCCTGTGTAATTTTGCAAAAATTTGCTCCATATGTTTCTGTTTCATTTACATTAAATCCCCAAAATACCGCTTTGTACACTTGATGTCCAAGAACCCATTTGAATTAGTCTGATGTACTTTAAACTGTGATGCAACTCGTGTACTGTATGAAATTCCCCATTTAAAGGTAAAAATGTAGCACTTTTCAGAATTTTTCCCGGAGTCATAGCCATTGCTACTACTTAATTCCAGAATCCAATTCTGGTTTAAAGCATCCTGCATTCGTGCAAGTGTGGAGAGCTTTAACAGTAGGAGACCTACGATGAAGCCTCTTGAGAGGTTCATCTTGATGATCCGTCCTGCTTGGGAACGCATGTGAGTTTGTGCATCAGACACCTGTTCCAGCCATGGTGCCACAGTCACAAATCATAGGAACTCTCAGTTCATCAGTGTGGCTGCAGAGTAGTGCTCAGGGATGATCACAATGAATGTCTTTGCTGTGAGTCACACATTTCCATGGCCCAAGTGGAACATGCACCGCTCTCCTCTGCAGACCCATTCCCCTCCTGATGACATTTTTGACAGTTTCTTGACCTGGAACACCAGAGTCCACTGGGTGCCGATCACACAACTTTTGGCAGGAAACTAAGCTCCCCTCATTCTCACTATCCCATCCAACCAAACCATTGCCAGATAATGAAAGTATATAAAGCTGACTCTGAAGGCAGAGTGACCTCAGTGGCCTCTGTGCACAGCTGTTGGTGCTGTCCGCCTAAGAAGCCATAGTGCCAGCAAGTCAGTTATCTCACTGAGCCTCATCAGAGGGTCAGTAAGGACACCGCTTTCAAGTTCTTCGTGAACAAAAACAGTTCTTCTCATCAGACACTAGCAGCTCCTTTCTCCACAGTTAGTCCTTGCCTAGTTATATTTGATTTAGAACATGGAAAATGGTGATAACATAAAGTAAACAAAAAAGAATAATAGTATATTTAATTATAATTCCCAGATTTTTAGGAACCGTGATGTTCATTTTCTGAAATTTATTATTGGAAGACATACTATTCAAAATATCAAACTGAGTTGAGGGAACCTGTTGGGGGAGCTGGCGGAAGGACTAGAGGAGTGGAGGGGAATTACAACCCCATTGGAAGAACAATATAGGCTGGTCTGACCACCCAGCCCTCCCAGAGTCTAGACCACCAACCAAGGAGTGTACCTGGAGGGAACCATGACTCCAGATACAAATGTGGCAGAGGATGGTCTTGCCTGACAGCAATGGGAGGGGAGGCCTTGGTCAAGGGGAAGTTTGATGCCCCAGCTTAGGGGGATGTTGGAGTAGTAGAGAGGGATAGTGTGGGTGGGTGGGGGAGCACAATCATGCAGGCAAAAAGGAGGGGGGAGGACAGATGTGGGATGGGGTGGAGGTGGAGGGGTAACTTGAAAGTGGGATATCATTTGAGATATAAATGAATGGCATGATTAATTAAAACAAAACAAAAACCCAAAATGAGGTATTCTAAATAAAAGCATCTGTGAAGCGCCATACTGTAGGTTTATATTTTTCAAAACCTAGTTTAATAAGGGTACTTAAATGCCTTATCGTCTCTTGTAGGTAGTGGGAAGGAAAGGTTAATAGGCAAAAGGAGGATGTGGACCTGTTTAGAAATAGTTCTTTGGGGCGATTCCATTTTTTTTTTTTTTTTTTTTTTTTTGGTTTTTCGAGACAGAGTTTCTCTGTATAGCCCTGGCTGTCCTGGAACTCACTTTGTAGACCAGGCTGGCCTTGAACTCAGAAATCCACCTGCCTCTGCCTCCCGAATGCTGGGATTAAAGGCGTGCACCACCATGCCCGGCTCCAGTATTTTTTCTCAGGATAACAGCAGTTTAGTTTACATAACATCAGCTCGATCCACTCAAGCAAGCACCCTTCATGAATAAGCATTGCCAGTTCAATCCAGAAGAAACCATAATTCTTGGTCAATCAACCCAAGGCCCGGGAAGCAGCAAGAAGCTGCCAAATTATCATGGGAAGTTCTTTGGTGTGTTTCTCCCTACAAAGACATGACAAATGATGATCAGTGAAAAAGGCAAAGCCAACCAACGCAGTGTCCTCAGTGAAGACCACCATCATCGAAGCCCAACAAAGGCCAGCAGAGAGTGGCAAGGCACACCAATGCCACAGCATCATCCATGGTCTGCTGGGTTACACTGATACCCTTTCCCAACACCATGTGTTCTCTCAAGTGTCAGCTCTAGAAAAACATCATATGCCCCTTCCCCAAGCAGCTCCCAAAAAATACCATGTGCCTGTTCTCAGCAAAAACATTCTCTCTTCAGAAAGTTTCCAGAAAAATGTGTCACATGACACATTTAAGTTTCCAAAGAAACCAGAAATTTCCACTTCATCATACTACTTATAGAAGTAAGCAGTCTGTGAAACCTTGCTGAGTTTTTTTCTTCATCTTCACAGCCCAGTTCTGTATATATAAAATAGGAATAGCGATTACTATTGAACACAGCTCCAGTACGTAAGCAAATAGGCTGTGTGTTAAGGAGAGACTGGTCTAACTCCTGGCTCCCTGGTGGTGAATAGTTACCGATTTTGTACAAGTAAGCTGAGCTACTCTTAGACAATTAGAATTAGTTTCTGCTTTTGTCCTTCCAGCAGGTAAATTAGCATGGAGTAACCACTGTCCTTTTCTGTAAATGCATCATCTCATATGTAAAGTTAACACAGTCTCGAATTTTAAAAAGATGGTTATGTGTTTTTAATGAGTAGCTCTTAATGTATTCCTGATTTGTTAAGATCGCAATGAACTTGTGAAATGGCTCTTGGTTCTATGGCTTAGAGTTTTTGAAATTTGATTTGACACACTATCTTGTCTTCCATTCCCATATCAAACTTAGGAACAATGACCTCACATTCTATAAACCAGGCAAGTTTTGCTCTGTTATGTGTTTTAAATGTTTAATTGTTTTTCCTTTGTCCTCAACTTGGCAGTGCCTTTTGTCTACATGACAGCGAAGTGTCTGGATGAAAAGTGCACTATTCAATCATCTGGATGTTTTGTCTACACAGAGCTTACATGTTTTGATGTTGTGTAGACAAAACATCCCGATAATTGATTTTCTTCCTTTTTATCCAGATGTTTCAGGATTATTTACACATATCTTGTGTCTTATTTACTCAACACTGAAACGGGATGGAAACAAAAATCTAGATGGTGGCTTCAACTGACAAGATGGGGTTGTGCAACATTATCTGACAGAAGTACTGCTCTACATTTAAATGATTCACTGACAAATATCTGTTGTGTTCTCTTTGCCCATCGTACCTTTAGTCATTTAAGACAGGAAGTATTTACGAAAATGTAGGCAGATATAGTGGATATTCAAGGTAGTAGTTTAAATTAATTAGGATGGAGAGAAGGGCAAAGTAAGAAAATCTTGAGTAGAATACATTTTTTTGCAGTGTTGAATATAGAAGACATTAATGACTTCTTACAAAAGCCATATGAGCCCTTTCCTCCCTTTATCCCTTTCATATTCAGACTGAAAAATGAAGACTATTGTCTGCTATCTGGACCTTTAAATTAGATGCAAGGAAACGAGATTTAGATATCAAGGCTGCAAAGAGAAGTGAGCTGAGAGTTTTTGAAGAATTACGATTGCTTATTGTTGTGGAAACTATGGATATAAACACTATTGGCAATAACTAAGAGATAGAATCAGCTTAAATGTCCATCAACAGATGGATAAATAGAGAAAATGTGGTACTTATATACAGTTAAATATTTTTTAGTTCCATTAAGAAAAAATGAAATTACTACATTTGCACAAAAATGGATAGAATTATAGGTTACATTAAGTGAAACATTCTAGAGTCAAAAAGACAAATGTCATACTTTATGTTATTTTCCAAATACAAATTTGTTTTTGATGTGCATATGTGTTTGCATGTTTCTATGTACATCATTAAAAGGGAAAGAGGATCATGAGGCAGGAGGAAGAGATCTTAAGGAGGGGAGAAGGGAAAAAGGGAAGGTATCAAAAAAGTGATGGGTATTTTGGAGTGGGTGGGGAGGGGAGCAGGGCTGGGGGGAGGGTATAGGGAACTTGCGGGATAGCATTTGAAATGTAAATAAAGAAAATATCTAATAAAAATAAAAAATAAATAAAAATTAAAAAAAAACAAGGTGGATAATACCTGAAAAAAATAAAAGGTGATGGGAAAGCAGAATCAGGAGAGATATGGGAGCCAGAGGTGTGGGACCAGGCAGCAGAGAAGGCAGATGACTAAGGATAAGTGATCACATGTATATATGAACATGAACACATTTTAAGTGTAGCCATATTGAAATTAGTTTGGAAGGAGTTCACAGAAGAGGGAAAAGATTGTGTTAAGTGTGGTGGCTCATGGTGTACTATGGCATGTTGGCTGCAGTGAGTGGTATGTTCATTGAATAAAACTGTCAAAACAAACAAACAAACACTTTTGGATATGAATCTTCTGCCTCCAGAACATATTTGGTTTTGAAGATAGCATGTATTTCCAGACAAATGATTGAGGCTTAATTTAGAGAAGGGATTATCGAATGCCACCAGGCACCAAATATCCACTGGAGAATGTCCAAAGACAATCATGTCATCAGGTGAGTTTATCTTACATACTATATATAGTGGCTCATGGGAACAGCTTCAGAGGGTTGATGTATCAGCACTGAAAGTCAGAATTCAGCATTCCAACACTCTACTCCAGAGCAATCTTCCCTCTGTTCCCCGAAGACTTAACTCTTTGTGACATGGGTTCAGTAGGGGAACTAACATGAGTGTTAAGAGGCAAGCATGCGACACCCATGTCTTCATAACTTACCACAGATGCACACTGAGCACACCCTTACCTGCCGTTACTAGTGGGTACAAGATACAGACACATTGTCTTTCTCCAGTGACTATTCAATGAGAGACTACATGTACAGAACCAGTCTCAGTGTCTGACACTGAGCTGTAATTGAATCAATTATACCTGCTAATATTATGCATCACGTAATGAGAGTGCTTTTCTGTAACCAAGTTAACATCCTCAATTCTGACGATTAGGAAATTAAGTAGAAAGGTCTTGATAGAAGAAATGAGGTAACACCGTGGCAGCTGTTACAGTAGGATGTAACCATCTGTGGCACTTCCATTGGTTAAATCTGTGGCTCAAGGTGCACATCGGAGATTATCTGATTATTCAGCCTTCTATTTATAGGGCAAGACCCAAGTAGGCCATCACAGTGCCTGCAAGCTTACTTTTACTTTTTTTTCATTCATTCACTAGAGTGAATGGGTTAGCTCCATTCTACTTTTATTAACCTTTTGTCTTATAAATCCTTTGTGCTTGAGAGAGGCAATCAGAATAATAATGGAGACCCCAAGGAAGACTCACGCATCCATCTCCAAATTCAAGTGGACTCTCATCTCAGTAAATTTAGCTTACTGTGGGTTTTCATGAAATAACTACCCAGGAAGCTCTTTACTCTCCAATTCTAATAATACCTTGAGCTCTTGGCTAAAAGGTGGAATCTGCCATTCAATCCCCAAATCGGGGAAAGCAGCCGGAGCAAGGGAACACGAAGCTCAGCCCTTTTATTTGTGCAGCAGATAATATTTTCTTCAAGTCTGCCAAAGGACCACAAAAGCAAGACAGTTGGTTTCTAGGAACTGGCCTTGGCGTTTCTGCTTGGGACACTGAATCTCAGGAATCCATTCCTAATGAAAAGCAAACAGAAGACCTCGGCTTTCCCCTGTGCATTCCTTGCATATTTGTATTTGAATGGATTCTACTGAGACATTTTCCCCTGTATGCTTACATTCTGTGGGGATGCACAGGAAACCTTATCTGAGTGCTGAGGGTAGAAGAGGCAGAAGGAAGTTCACTCTGCCCCTAACCCTGCAGCTCCATTGCATTCTGGGTGTGCATTCCAGGTGCTTTAGTGTCCAGCCTGTCCAGCGGCACCTCTGATTGCAAGTTAGTCATGCTCACTTTATTCCCCTGGGGATAAAATTCACCTTGCTCCTGATCTTATAACCCCTAATGTGTGGGGAAGCAGTTTCTCTAGTGACTCAAGGGATACAAAGCTAATCCATCCTCTTCTAGGGTCATGTAAATTCATGAATTCCCAAGAAGCCTATTTGAAATTGTAGTCTTCAAGAAAGCTTCAATACCATTTGTTGTCCAACTACATTCAGACCAGCTTAGCTCATGCAGGTCCGGTTTCCCAACCTCTAGTAGAGCAGCAGTGAATTCCTAGTACATAGCAAAACTGTGCTGAGGTTACATGTGTGTGTGTGTGTGTGTGTGTGTGTGTGTGTGTGTGCATGTATGTGTTTGTGTGTGTTTATGTATATGTTTGTGAGTGTGGATGTGTGTGTCTATGTCTGTGTGTATCTGTGTGTACTTGTGTGTGAATTTGTGTGTATATATGTATATTTTTATACACATTTATGTGTGTCTGTATGTGTTTTGTGTGTGTTTGCATGTATATATGAGAGAGAGAGAGAGAGAGAGAGAGAGAGAGAGAGAGAGAGAGAGAGAGAGATCACATGATCTTTTACCTTATATCGTATACATGTCAAAGACAGTCAAACTAGAAACATTTCTGGGGGAAAAAAAGCACTATTTTCAATGAAATAATTGAATATTCTTGTTTTTCCCAGGAGGAAAAACATAGTGTACTTAGGCCCGCTATACCATTCATCCAGTTTCTTCCTGGCTCAGCCCACTCTGCCCACCATAACAAAATCCCGTGGACTGTGTGGCTTGAACAATAGAAGCAACTGTCCAGTCCTGGATATTAAATGTCTGAGATCAATGTAACAACATAATTAATTTATGGGGGTGGGGTGGGAATCTCCTTTTCTTCCTTGTGGATAACTGCCTTCTCGCTAGGTTCTCACAGAGAAGTGAGCAAGAGAGCAGCTCTGCTTTCTCTTCCTGTGAAGTATATATAGTGCTGCCTACAAAGCCCTAAGTATATTCCAAGGACTGCACCTTTACTGTCTCATGTAAAGAGGTGTTCTCTCAAGGGATCCCTGACATTGGCAGGGGTGGGTGTTAAGGACACAATTTCAAAATGTGAATGGATAGATAAGACACATGGCTCAGCCCATAGCTCTTTCAGTAGTGACATCTTCCAGATTAATACTAAAATAACACATCTAAGATATAGTTAAGACAGAATAGTTCCATCTTCACAAGTGATGACACTCTCCTATTATAACCAAACCTATCCCTTCCTTCACCATTGTCTCCTCAGCGTCTGAAACCACTAGTCAGCATCCAACCGATCATTTTTTCATCTCAGGAATGTGATATAAATGTATCGTATTAGGGATAGGATGTGAAGCATCTCCCACAGGCTCCTGTTTTCTAACGCTGTTCTCCAAACTGTGCTGTTTTCTGGAGAGGTTGTGAGGTCATTGACAGGAGGGTTTCAGCTAGAAGATGTGGGTTGCTGGGGCAGGGCTTGAGGTTTATAGTCCCAATTCCGTTTCCTGTCCGTTTACTTCCTGTTCTGCTGAGATGTGGATGTGAACCGAGGCATCCAAAGGACACGTTCCTGTGCATTGGAGGCACCTGCCACAAGACCACTTCCTGCCATAATAGACTATGTCCCTTGGAACCATAATTCAAAATAAACTCTTTCTCCATTAAGCTGATTGTGGGAGGGAATTCCACCATGGCAACCAGAAGAGTAGCAGAAACAAAATGGCTACTTATGCTGCTGATTTTGGGGTACCGTGCTTTTGGGTGAGATAGTTCTTTGATTATTCTTCTGGTTTGCAGGCATCAGTGTGGATGTACCACAGTCTGTTCAACCTCTCCTCCACTGAACAACTTCCAGGTTGTTTCTGTTTCATGGCTATTGCGAGTAAAGCTGCTATAAAATCCATATATGCTTTCGTATGGACCTATGGATCTATATTACAGGATAAGTGTCTAAGCAGATAATTATTGGGTCACATGAAAACTACAAGGATGGTTTCTTTAAAAGAAAATGATAAACTGAAAGATCCACTTTCTCTTCATGATTTATTTATTTATTTATTATTTTTGCTATTTTTAAAAGTTTGAATTATTGCTACTTTAAAGGAATAAGAGGTAGTTTATTCTGAAAGCTGTTTGAGAAATCACGGCCCAGAAACACAGATTTAAGTTACTCCAACATAGAAGCAGCTTCATAAAGTTTTCATGGTTTTACAGAACAAAGAAAGTCATAACCCAAGACAATTTAAAAATACATTGGCAGGTATATCAGAGAGGCAGCTACAGCAAGATGGGGGAGGCCTTTCTATAAGTCCAAGATGCTATGTGGTGTCAATCTTAGCTTTAACATTGATGGAAGCTGGTGGTCTACTGTTAATTAATGCCATTATCTACTAGTCACAAGATATTAGTTCTGACACAGAGATGAGCACGGAATGGCTGTTCCGTAGGGCTACAGCTGGCCCAAGAAAAAGTGACTAGTCCCTGTGTAGTGGCTATTCCTGGTTGTCAACTTGACTATATTTGAAATGAACTACAATCCAGAATTGGAAGGCTCACCAGTGAACCTAATCTGGAGACT
>NC_034600.1:71657741-71671387 GCF_900095145.1 Mus pahari | reverse complement strand
GATTACCATGGGGAAATTGGATTACCTCTCCACAATGGAGGTAAGCAAGATCATGTCTGGAATGTAGGAGATCCCTTAGGGCGTCTCTTAGTACTACCATGTCCTGTGATTAAAGTCAATGGGAAACTACAACAGCCTAATCCAATGGACATATGTCTGCGTGGGTGGGACCATACCTGGGCTGGTAATTTTGGATTCTATAAGAAAGCAAGCTGAGCAAGCCAGGGGAGGCAAGCCAGTAAAGAACATCCCTCCATGGCTTCTGCATCCGCTCCTGCTTTCTGACCTGCTTGAGTTCCAGTCCTGCATCCTTTGGTGATCAACAGCAGTTTGGAAATGTAAGCCAAATAAACCCTTTCCTCCCCAACTTGCTTCTTGGTCATGATGTTTGTGCAGGAATAGAAACCCTGACTAAGACACCCTGGATCTGCAACATTCCAACCTCTCAACAGAACTAGGGTTGTAATCAGCCAATCAGTCTCTGCAAGCGTAACTTCTTTTCAGGAGCTCTCATTTAGTTACTCTGTTTGCCAAGCACCATAGTTTATGCAGACAAGGGTCACAAAATATTTATTAAATTTTATAAGATCCCTCATAGCTAGAAAGGCTGGTTCCTAGGATCTTATTTAGATGATCCTGAGTAATGAATAATGAGTCATCTGTCTTCAGGAGAGAGGAATACATGAAAAAAAACAAAAAAACAAAAAACCGCTAAGCAAAGAAAACTTGGATCATATAAAAACTGTTAGCCACCATGATTTGAACCTAGAATATATAAATTCCAGGTTCAAATATATATATTTCCCCTGTGTCTGATATAACACTGACATGTTAGGTTACTTTACTAATGTTGAGTTTAATAACACACATAGTTTGGCCTTATGGACTGAAGATTACAGATCAAACAATTGGAATGATTTGTTTAACATGTATTAATTGCTATGGTTTAACTTAGAGTTACATAGCAGCTAATGACTTTGGATATATTTGATAGGTTTGTTTACCATTGCACATTCTCTATAGTGTTTTTATTTATGTTTTGTGTTATCCTCTCTTGTGTTTTTAGCTATTGCTATTGCCTAATTTAATTCGTTTTTATTACAGAGGCTTGTGATTTCATAAAAAAAACATGCATTCATAAATCCAAGATGACAGTGGTCAAATTTGTGATTTGTAGACACTCTCTTTTTTCTTGGATCAAGTTTTTGTTTCCAAGTCTAAGAACTTGTTGTATGACCCCAGTATATAAGGTTTTTCTCTTATAACTTTCTAAACATTCTAGATAGCATGTCTTATATATGAGTCTCTGTTTAACTTAAAGTTAAATTTTGATAAGGTATGAGACTTATATACAAGTTTATCTGTATTTTATATGCCTGTAAATACATAATTTTCCCTCTTTCATTAAAGAGCTGTTCTCTCTGTGAATTCTTGCATTTTTTAAAAATCAAAACCAAGTTGGGCACATTTATATACACTTATTTCTGATTCTCTGGTGTGCTCCAGTGACCTCTGCATGTGCCATAACACTACAAGTCCTAACTCGTGTCCCTCATTCTTCTAGTTCTTTCTTCCTTTTCAGCATTCTAGCATCTCACATTTATGAAATAAAGTTGTTTTATAAGAAAAAGTATTACTATAGATTAAGTATATGTGGGGAGAGGTGGGATGGAGAAAGACAGAGAGACAGAGACAGACAGAGAGAGAGACAGAAATCTTCCTTTTCCATATGTTTTACACTAATACTATTTATGTCTCCAAGAAACTGCCATGATATTTTAATAGAAATTACATTCCATTTGTGTGCCAGTTGAAGAGAACTGACATCCTTTTTATGAGTATCTCAATCTATGAGTAATTTCTCATTTATTTCAATTTTGTTTGCGTTCTTTTGTCAACGTTTGTACTTTTCAAAAATAATTCCATTTTTACTTCATGGAACTGATAGCTAGTAATCCTATTTTTAAATATTTGTAAATGGCATTGTGTGTAACCCTGCCAATGGCAGGTCTCTGGGTTGCAGTGTGTAACCCTGCCAATGGAAGGTCTCTGGGTTGCAGTGTGTAACCCTGCCAATGGCAGGTCTCTGGGTTGCAGTGTGTAACCCTGCCAATGTCAGGTCTCTGGACTGACGTGAGCTTATGAAGAGTTTCGTTCACCTTCCTGGATCAGGTATTTATGATTTCCCAAGGTTCTTCCCTTGTCATTTCTTTGTCAGCCCTATTAGCTTTTGCCTGTCCTTTAAAGACTGAGGCATAAGTGTTGGCTTTATCTGTTGAGTCCATCCCCTGGGAATATTCAAGCAAATAAAGCCAATGGGATATATAAGATATTGAAGGAATCAGCATAAGCGATTATAGAGATGTGATGAGGCCAAAGGAGGTTACACTTACCCCAGCAAACTATAGACTCACACTATTGACTATAAAAGAGTTTGGAATGAGGGAAGTCCTTGTAGGAACATCAGTCTTCCACTGTCTAGATGAAGCCAACCCATTCTGGAGAATAAACTACTCTACTCAAAGACTTCCTGTGTAAATCTTACTCTCTTCTAAAAAAGATTTCTATAGAAACATTTAACATAACTCTTGATCAAATATCACAATGCAGTTGTCTAACCAAATAAAATCAATCACCATAATTCTGTTGGTCCCTAATGTACAGGTCGGTGTATTTTATCTGGGTCATTTGGATGGAATGATTCCAGTTTTTCTCCCTTATATTAACTGCTTTTTCTCTGTTCTGTTCTATTGAGCCTATCCTTGAGTTCATAATTTGTAGCTGTATATTTTCATTCATTCGCTTTTCTTTTGATTTACTTTTCTAGTATATCTCTGAAGAAAAAAATGTCTCTTTTTGAGTCTGTCTGTGTGTTAGTTTCTATTCACTGATTTAGCTCATATGTAGTTCAATATCTCCCTGATTTTCCTTGAAATCTGGATATTTATGATCTCTGGATTGTTTAAGTCTCTTGTTCTGGCTGCTCTCTCTAAGACCATCCCAACAAGAGAGGTGGATATGTTTGTGGCAATGCTTCAATATTTCCACATAGAAGAAAATGCTCATATTTTTCTCTCTGCATTCTTGAATAGTAATGAGAGTAAAAGTCATCAATACTGAACAGATGTGGGGGTTCCTTCTCCTAAAGTGTTATCTGAATCTGGCTGGGGTGTGTGGAGATGTGAGGGTTCCCTCTCCTAAAGTGTTATCTGACCCTGGCTGGTATATGTAGAGATGTCTTATTCCTGTTCTCCATGTGGCCCCTGGTAATACTATGGTTCATGAGTAGCCTTGTTGTTGAGCAATGGTGATGTTTCTGGCTGTACACTTTGCCACCTGTCACCTATGTGACAGGACTCAAGCTTGGAGATAGACAACCATTTCTTACTTCTGGGTTAGGGTGAAATTAAATTTTATTCTCAGTCTCTGATATCACTCTACTTGGAGTTTGGTGCACTTCAGTGTATTCTGGGTAGGAGGGAATCAGTTCTTCATTTAGTAAAAGGATTTTCTTTCCTTACATTGAAGAAAATGAAATTTTGAGAAAAGAGAGGATAGGATTATGATAGACCATCTTGATCTAAAATTTGGAATTTCTAAAGATGACTTCTAGCTTGTTTGACTCAAAGTCTGAGATATAGATGGAGAAGTAGAGTGTGAGACATCTTCACTATTCATCCTTCATCGTACGATGTTGTCATCCCTTTCCCTTTAAACAATTCTTACGCTTCCTCTATGACTAATGTCTACATTTGTAAGCTACATTTAATAGAAAGAACAGGGACAAACATCCCTAGCCCCATATTCCTGGAAGCTAAAGTTTATAAAAGCTAATTTTTATTGAGAGGAGGTAAAAAGTCAAACAGAACTAATGGTTTGATATTATAGCTACAAAAGGGATTTGCCTCACCACTAAGCTGGAAAGCATAGCAGTAGCTCCTAACTGAAATTTCCTTATGGAATTATACTTTTACTTTGGGATCCTCTTAAATCTCACTTTAGTTCTTTTTCCACAAATACTTTCCATGTTTTATAGTAATTTTATCTTTACTTTATAGTGACATTTGGATTTATGCATTCTCAGCTGTAGTGCAGGAAATGGAAAGTATTCAATACTGTATATTTTATCATCAACTCATACTTTTTCTGGAGGAAAGCTAGCGATTTGACTTTCTTCTACATCCTTGGCCGCTTTCCAGATTTGTCACCCCTATGTTCAAGTAAAAGATGTTGAGTCACCTGGACTACCCATTCTCAACTAAGTCTTTCTCCCGACTGAAACTTCCCCTTTCCATTCTTGTTACAGTCAAACATTAATGAACCTTTATATTCTTCTATTAAAATCTAACATCTATCCAAAAGATACTTTCCTTCTCATATCCCAAGTTCCAAGAGCTTTGAGTAGTAAATATATTTGAGTAGTAAATATATTAAATTATGTTAAAAATTATTTATGGGCTAACTATTAATTCTTAGAATAAGTCAGTTTGCAGGGTCGCTGTGTGAGGCTGCTGTTGGCAAGGCTGATGAGAATCCCACATTTAAACTCTTTCCCCTAGACATCAGCATATTTTATCAATAGCATGTTTAGTCAGTTATCTCATAAGTCATATTATAAAGGTGGTATAGTCATTATGTTGGGAAGAAAACATGAGTTAGGATTGATAGTCAATATACCACATACTTCAGAACTCAAGCACGGCAGTTTCTAAGATAACATGTAGAGTAGAAGTTATGATTTTGACTCCAAAGTTACTGATTTTTTTTATTTTATTTTTAGAAGTTCTGTGCATATGAGTGGGGGAGCATGGTAAGCCTGGGCATCAGAGTCCCTGGGGCTCTACTTCCAGACAGTTGTGGGCACACGACTTGGGTGCTGCGAGCCACATTTTGGTCCTCTGCAAGACATACTGTTAATAAATGAGCTGGCTGTCCCGCCTCATCCTCCTCCTCCCCCGGTCTCAGAGATCCTCTCTTAGACTAATTCTAAGTGCAATTACATCTCAAAGATTCCATTAGCATCTTCAATGTTCTGGAGTAAATGTCCAAATATTCTTTTAATTTCACCATGGCTCATCTTAATAGCTTACAATGACATACTCTTGTATTTGAATAAAGTCAATGTTCTTTATAACTTTCATCAAACCCTTCAGGACATTTGTGCTTCTTGTGATGAAGGACTGGCTTTCCTCTGAAGGATGAAACATCAGGAAAAGATACATTGCACACAAATTCAATGTCCTGAGCAACAGCATGCAGGGCAGAGTTGTGACTAAGAGCATGAAAAGAAAAGAAACAAAGTTAAGACTGGAGGGATAGCTCACTTGATAAAGCATTTGCCCCAAAAGAACTTAATAAAGACCCACGTTAATACCCTGGCACAGTGGTAGGCATCTATAACCCCAATGGTTATGAGATGGGAGGTGGTGACAAGCAGATCTCTGGAGCACCCAAGATCCCAATAGCTGAGCCTATATAGTAAACTTCCAGGTCAATGGTAAAGTATGCTTAAACCAAAACAAGATGCTTTCATAGGACCAATAACCTGAGATTGTCCTCCCACCTCTTTCTGTGTATCCATAGGTATTTATATATATACTCATACCTATATGCACACATGCACACACATGCATGCACACACACGAATGCACACACACACACACACACACACACACACACACCTGTGAGCAGATACATTGTTGCAGACACTCTGCGCCAAACCCATCGAGTCCCTCTGTATGTACCACCTATTTACTGAATGCTGACTTTTTTGTAAAAGGACTTTTCTGCAGCTTTTGAGATGATCATGTGATTTTTGTCTTTAAGTTCACTTTCTTAATTTATTACTTATGTTATTTATATGTAAGTATTTATTGACTTAGGTTAAACCATCGTGTGTCTTAGAGACAGATCTGACTTGGTGATGATAGGCAATTGTGTTTTATTGTGGTTTTGATATAGAGTGATAATGGCTTCTTAGAAGAAATTTGGAAATATCCCTTCTGTTTCTTTCTTTCTTTTTTTAGATAATTCAAGAAGTATTTGTTATCGAATTCTGTTGTGAATCATTGTGGGCAAAGATTAACTTTTCTTTCACAGTGAAGGTATTTTAGGCTGCTTAGAGAGAAAAGAAAACTGGAGCATTGGATGAAGCAGAAGAACCCATTCTTTAGAATCTGCTTTCAGTTTCTTGCTGGCTGAGGGTTAAGGATTTTAATACATCTTACAAAACTTCACTGTAAAGATTGCCTGCATATAGATAATATTTACTGCTGAATAGAGACATTTCAAATAAGAACATTAAAATAGCAGAGATAAACCTTGATTAATGAGTTTGACTTGACAGCTCCCTCATTTATAAACCTATCAGGATCACACGAACATCACAAACCACATCAGTTTGTGTGCCTGGATTTCCTCATTACCAATGTGTCGTCAGAATCCCTTTGATTATTTTGGCCTATGTTTTTATCACAGCAGCCTGTGAATCCATACACCATACTTTAAAGCCTACGTTAGTATCTTACTTAGTAAGGAAATTTTCTTAGATAAAATATATGCCATAATACAAAAAACAAAAAACAAAAAACAAAAAACCCCACAAGTACACCAAATGTTTTAATATCTTAGTTGCAAGCTTTAATGCTCTTCTTAGTAATTAATGAGTAAATAGGTAGAAAACCAATAGGCATTGGTTAACCTACTTGACATCAACAGACACTTCAAAACATAGTCCTCATTGCTTCTATGTACAAACAATATATACAAAGACAGAATATGCTGCTTTAAAACATTTTCTATAAAAAGACCACACAAAGATAGTAATAATGTCTTCAGTGACAATGAAAATTAGAAAGCAATAATAAAAGGACATGTAGAAAATGCTAAAATATTTGGAAATTATAATTTGCACACTTCTGAATCCCTATAAACCATACAGAATGATTTTTTAGGAAATCTTTCAAGCAAATTAAAAAGAATTCATCAGGCTGTATAACACATTATAAATTCAGTGCTTTGGAGGAAATACATACAATGGAATGGTTGTGTGGGAAAATGAAGGTTCTGTGATTTTATTTCTGCTTTACAACTTAAGAAAGGGGAAGTCAAAATCAGTACTACTAGAAGAAAAATAAGTTGAAATAGAAAACAGGAAAAAACTCAATGAAATCTGGCATTGGTTCTGTAAAGAACATCCATGAAACTAATAAATTTCTCATCAGACAGATGAACAAATTTGATATCCGGTATATTGCTTTGTAAAAACAAATTGCCTGTATGTGGAAATAGAGGATACCACCACAGGCTTATCAATAAATGCCAAACTGGCAAGGGCACACAAGCATCAATTCTATTAACCAAACACGTGACATTGTTTGAATACATTTATCAGTCTATTTAATATTACATATATTTTCAGTACTGACCATTTGGTATTGGATAACTAATTGGTGTGCTCTTCTCCGAAGGAAAACTAATTATCCTGCTACAAATAATCTTTAGTATCTTGTAGTTCTTATGTAGGGGTTATGGTGATCTGGGGATCCCGCCCTCATCTACTTAATGTGTCTATTGTTCTTGTTCAGCTTACGGTTAGGCAGTCATGTTGGTAAGCTTTATAGGTATAGATTCTGAAATTACTAGAAGACTCCGTCTCAGAGCAACTCCTAATCCTCGGGCACTTACAATCCTTCTGCCCCCTCTTTTCCAAAGTTCCCTGGGCCTTAGGTGTGGTAATTTTTTGTAGATCCATTAATTGGGGCTGGGATCTACAGCTCTGCCTTCTGATTCTGAAATCCTCTTCTCTACAGAGAGCAGTTTCTTAGTTGAGAGGTGAGGACTACACTTCCTGTGGTTTAGAATGAGGCTAGGGATTGTGCTGGCTTAGAAAAGTGGTACACAGACTGAGCAGGGTATTCGTGTGTGTGTGTGTGTGTGTGTGTGTGTGTGTTTATTGCAGGTGGAAACACCTGTAATAAAATGTTAAAAACTCAATCTCACAATATGTATCCAGTGGTAGAAATGGCCAGAGAAATTCAAACCATGGGCTATCTCAATTCAGACAAAACAACAAAAAAAAAATTAGTTCAGTAGCAAACATGCTCACAGTGCTGCAGAAAAATTGCTTGGAGAAGTTAATATCAATTTATGGTAATGAAAAAGAAAATTGTAGAACATTAAAAACAATAGAAATATTTTGCATGCTATAGGAGAGCTGTTAAAGCTAAATAGCTTACATCAAATGAATTGTGAATTGTTAAATGCTTCCCTTTAAAAGCCAAAAATAAGATGACTGCTAAAAATGGAGGAGAGAGAGAGTGTGAAGAAGAGAGGGAGACTTACATTAGTAAGTCTCTTCCAAATAAAGAATACTGGACAACAAAAAAGGTATATTTTCCAATATTGAAAGGCCTTATATATCATGACAGTATAAAAACAAATCTTACTTGACTAACACCTGTTCAGATACCCTAAAAATTCTTGAAGCTGATTGTACTAGCGCATGTTACTTCTCTTTTAAAGACACAGTATACATTATTGTTCGTGCTTTTTCAGTATCTAGGAGTAGAATTCCCCTGTTCTCAAATTCTAAGCTGGGACACTTAAGGAAAAAGCCAAGTTCTACTGTAATTTCCTGCAGTAACTTGTACCCGACTCTTGCTACTTTGTGGGTTCTCTCTTCCATCCTTTTCCACCCTTTTTCTTGTACCTTTCAACCTTCCAACACTAGATAAGAGAGAAAAAAGATATAGAGGTAAGGAAGAGAGCCCTGAATAAAGTCAAAAGTTGAAAAAGGGACAACATTATCTATCATTGGACTACTTCCTGCTAATTAGGGGCATTAAATTCCTTGGGGCAATTTTGATCATCACAATCAAGGTATCTAATTTCTTCCTGTTCTTTCACCATTGTGCACAACTACTTAACAAACTATATCCAGCAACAAACAATAAATAAACAATCATCCAGCAATAACCCACCCCACCTCTCAGGGCCCTGATATTTATATACTCTCTAAAACGTCCCCAGAATCCCAAGTGTCATACGATTGCAGGAACTATCTTCTGCTGCTAGCAAAACCAAACCCCTGCTTGGGCATGAGGCAACTTATAGTCAGCTTCTCTGGATGATCAAAAGCAGTCCCATACCCTACAACTGGGATTAAAACAAAAACATATATTGTAACATTTCTGTATTTTTAAAAGAAACCAAAAATTCCAAAATTCTCACTGTCTTGTTTATCTCACTATTGGCTTTCACTTATAAGTCAAATTTGAAAAGTTTTCTGATAGATTCTCAATTGAGTGAGGTAACCCAGTCACAAAAGAACTCACATAATCTGCACTCACTGATAAGTGGATATTAGCCCTGAAACCTAGAATACCTAAGATACNATTTGTAAAACACATGAAACTCAAGAAGAAGGAAGACCAAAATGTGGACACTTTGCCCCTTCTTAGAATTGGGAACAAAACTCCCATGGAAGGGGTTATAGAAACAAAGTTTAGAGCTGAGATGAAAGGATGGGCCATCCAAAAACTGCCCCACCCAGGGTCCATCCCATAATTAGCCACCAAACACAGACACTATTGCATACACCAGCAAGATTTTGCTGAAAGGACCCTGATATAGCTGTCTCTTGTGAGGCTATGCCAGTGCCTGGCAAACATAGAAGTGGATGCTCACAGTTAGCTTTTGGATGGAACACAGGACCCCCAATGGAGGAGCTAGAGAAAGTACCCAAGGAACTGAAGGGGTCTGCAATCCTATAGGTGGAACAACAATATGAACTAACCAGTACCCCCAGAGCTCATGTCTCTAGCTGCATATGTAGCAGAAGATGGCCTAGTCAGCCATCATTGGGAAGAGAGGCCCCTTGGTCTTGCAAACATTTTATGCCCCAGAACAGGGGAACACCAGGCCCAAGAAGGGGGAGTGAGTGAGTAGGGAGCGGGGGGGGGGGCATAGGGGACTTTGGGGATAGCATTTAAAATGTAAATGAAGTAAATACCTTAAAAAATTGGGAAAAAAAGATAGCAATACAATGGCTGGACAGCTCTTTTGACTATTCAGTCAATTTGTCATTGGTATATAGAAAATATAATCTATGACTTTGATATGGTATTCTTCCTCTTCTATGCCCATTATTTAAGGTTAGGTACTTTTATGAGGTCCCAAAGCTCTCCTATCTTCTATTTATGGACCTTTATAGATTATCCTTGTATAACTTTTCTTCCTTGTCTACAAGGATATCATGTTTAATATCATGTTTCCCACATGATAATCTGCTGGTGAAGCTTTACATGGAGCTTTTATTTTTTTTAATTTTTTATTAGATATTTTCTTCATTTACATTTCAAATGCTATCCCCAAAATCCCCTATACCCCCCGCCCTGCTCCCCTAGTTCACTCCTAGTTCTTGGCCCTGGTGTTCCCTTGTGCTGGGGCATATAAAGTTTGTAAGACCAAGGGGCCACTCTTCCCAATGATGGCTGACTAGGCCACCTTCTGCTACATATGCAGCTAGAGACATGAGCTCTGGGGGTACTGGTTAGTTCATATTGTTGTTCCACCTATGGGGTTGCAGACCCCTTCAGCTTCTTGGGTACTTTCTCTAGCTTACAAAGAGGTTTTATTTGTCAAACTGAGTCATTTCCAACATCATTTTCAACTTGGGTTTTCATAAGTAATTCTACTATTGGATATGCTTGTCTCATGCTTAATCAATGTTCTTTTGAGTATAATTGTGACATTTTAGAGTTGTTTGAATATAGTTAAAATCATGTTTTTAAAATTTGTTGCTTGAAGTTCTGCAGGGTTGTTCTCACAGGGGTCTCTTATTTCAGAATTAGTGATCTTGAAGGAAGTGTACATTTTATTTCCACATTGCTTTTATTTCTGCACTAGAACTTCTATCTATAGAGTTAGTTCTTTGGACACAGTATAGTCTTTGGCTAATTGTCTGGGACTGCTTACCTGCCATCACTTGGAACTAAAGAAACTGTGGAAGTATGAGCAGAGCCTTAGGGTGCAGGGACCCACTACCTGTTGAAGTTGGGCAGGCAGAACTGATTCCTTCTGAGTAGTTCTGTGCTTAGCAGGTGGCTCCATACCCATCCTCATATGAGCAGCACTAAGTGGACTTCATTGGCTATTCAAAAGAAAAGACATGAGATGTGGAGTGGAGGAGTTAGGAGAATACGGCACGTAAATATGATATGATCATATTGCATGTGTGCACGCATGGAATTATCAAGAATAAAGAAAATTGTGTTTTAAAAAGAAATAACTAAAGAAATGATGAGAAATAAGATTTTTTAAATGTATTTAAAAGATAATATCTATTCACCCTTACCACCCTCACTCTGGAGTCCTGGTTTAGACCATGAGGATAGGCTAAAGATGTTGGATCAATGTGGCTTTCATGTATCAGGGATGGTTTGGCATGTGTAAATATGGTTATTGGAGTAGAGCCCAAAATTTATTATCACTATGAGGAGTAATTTAGTATTTTTGGAACAGAATCAATACAGATGCTAATCTATGACTGACAAATATTCTATGTATCCATGTGTCTATGTGATATTTTTATTAGAATATATACACTTGATATATTTGTAAAAGCTGTGCTTCTTTGATACCCATCACATATTTTTTCAAATAAGCAATCTTCTGTAGTTGATATCAAGTAGGGTTTGTCCTCTTTTTGCCCTTCACCAAATATGACCACTTAAAAATAAACATAATCATCTCATTCTTTGTTTCAACATTAGACAAATTCGTCTTGAATTCCCATGGCAGTGGGTCAAGGGGCTGGTAAAGGTCTATACAGGACATTGTTGAGCTCTGTAAGAGATTTCTCCATGCACAGAAATGATTTTTCTGGAGAACAAATATTCTGGAAATTTGTCCAATTGCTTTATGCTAAAGGAAAAGAAATTTTACATCTACTACTAAGGTGCCTCTGTGACCTTTGGAAGGTGTGTTTCTAGGGTATTTGCACTTATAGTGGGGATGATGGTAAGGCAAACACTCATATAGAATATGATCATCGGCCCAAGGGGTAATTCTGAACATTAGGAAGAGGATCCTGGGTGGCTAAGACATGAAACACAGGGCCCCCATTGCTCAAGTCCTGGGGCAGCACAACTCTCTTTTAGTCTTAAAAGTAGAGAGTATATTGGTTTTTGAAAAAAAGTTCTTTGTATTATTGCATTTCAATATCTTAAAAACACTTTCTGGCTAAACAGAGACTACCCTCACTTGGTAACGATCAGTTCTTAAAGAGGCATCAAGTAATTGGGACCAGGCCTTTGGTGTGAAGAGCAGATAAGGAAAGTTTGTGACCTGCTGTCATGTGTACCTCAGTGGGCAGGACTCTGCTGGCCTGGAGCAGGTACTAGACCTCAGTAAGCAGTGCTTTGTTGCTCTGATACTAGACATTTAGAAAATGCCCCTCTAGCCAAACTGTGCCAAAAATTTAATCTAGCCACTCACAATCTCTTTGTCTTGCCTTGTTTTTTCCATCAAAGCCCCAAAGAGGTTTGTAGCCTCTACGTCTGTTCCCTCCTGTCTCTCACTGACACCTCCGCTATGGCTGTGCATGGGGGTTCTTTGTCTGTCTTTTCTATGGAATTATGAATAAACAATATCGGACTTTTACTGGCAACGAGCCCTCTGTGTCAACACAGTCACCTTTACAAAGCAGAGATTTGGTTCATAAGGGAATTTGACCTAGGAACTCTACATGGGACTGCGTAGACTATGGATAGGCTAAACCATGGTCCTGGCAAGAGTACCAAAGAAAAATGACCCCTGAATATTACAATGATACTTTATAGAGTAAAAGACTGGATGGAAGTAATTATCCAAGAATCTTAGATGAGGGATGCATACCCTGGATTGTGTAGGTAGATCATAATTTATTTCTTTAAGAAGGGGACAGGAAAGTCAAACTCTGGGAGGGAAGGTGTAAGGACTGGAGCAATGGTTAGGGAGGAAAGACAAGATTGGCTACTAGCTTTAAGATAGACGGGATAAATAAAATCAGAGGGCCCTAGAAGATAGGAACGATAAGAAGGTAGGTTCTTCATAGAAACCTAAGAGACACTGGCTTTCTGATGCCCTAACATTTGCCAAGAGAAAACAACTTTTGGACTTCTCTCTTCTAGAATAAATTCACGTGGTTTACAACTGCTAACTCTTCAGCAATGATCTGCTATAAAGCATTATAAATTAATAAATCTTTGTTGCCCATGGATTTCACCTGCATCGATGGTAATCTAAATCACTACCTGAAATAACAAAATGGCATCTAAATGTAGCCCCCAGGAGGGAGGGGAGAAAGACCAGGGAAATGTGAAAAAAAAAAAATGACAGAAATTTTCCTAGATTGAACCTCCTTCTTCTGTCTGTCACTTTTGGGCAGGAAGCCCTTTGCCTCATCCAACATCGGGTGTCAGGATCTGTCTTAGTCAGGGTTTCTATTCCTGCACAAACATCATGACCAAGAAGCAAGTTGGGGAGGAAAGGGTTTATTTGGCTTACATTTCCAAACTGCTGTTGATCACCAAAGGATGCAGGACTGGAACTCAAGCAGGTCAGAAAGCAGGAGCTGATGCAGAAGCCATGGAGGGATGTTCTTT
>NC_034600.1:71651147-71656461 GCF_900095145.1 Mus pahari | reverse complement strand
AGATGGCACCACCCACAAGGGAACCTCCCCCCTTGATCACTAATTGAGAAAATGCCTTACAGCTGGATCTCATGGAGGCATTTCCCCAACTGAAGTTCCTCTCTCTGTGATAACTCCAGCTGTGTCAAGTTGACACAAAGCTAGCCAGTACAGGATCTCTCTAAGTCCTCCAATCACCTTTCCAGCTTAGATGCATCCCATCTCAAGTAGATCCAGGAAATCCAGAAGGAATCATGCCGGGTGGGAAGACAAGACCAAGATCCAAGTCTCCTTAGTTCAATTCATACAAAAAGGGAAACCTCCCATAGAGTGTATATTAAGCAAGTGACTTAGGAACCCAGTATCCTTAATAGCCTCCATTTCTGAAATCTCTCCCATCCTTCTTCACCTCCCTTTCAAACTCATTGTCTTCAGCCTCAAACAAACGCCTCATTATATCCACCTACTAAAGTAGTCCCGGCTGTCTCCCCTGTTGGGGTTTGTGAGTTCATTCTGCAGACGGCAGTGGCTGCTTTCCTGGATCTAGCTCCTAAGTTCTCCCAGAACTGTCGTGAAGTGAAGGGAAAGATGCAAGCTTTGTGCCCACTTTGGTCTCATGGGTGGCAACAGAATTAATTATGTCCGAAGACTCCCAAGAGATTGATGAGCTAAACACTCAGCCTCAAGTTTGGTTTCTCCTACTTGGGCTGAATTGTGTGAGGCAAATTCTTCCAACTGCAAGCTTTGAACTTTCTCCCAAGAAGGCTAGTGATCCCTGGCTCCGGTCCCTGACTATTACATTAGCAGAGAATAACCCAAACCCTTCCAACACTGTGTCCCCTTTCTGAGACAAATTAAGACCTCACTAGTATGTCAGGTTAGCCAACACTGTCCCCTCTCTCTGAGACAGTTTAAGATCTCACTAGTATCCCATGTTGACCTTGAACACATATTAATCCTCCTGTCTCAGCCTCCAAAGTACTGGGATCATAGGAGAATATCACTCTCTGTAGATGTTTTCTGGTCTTCAACTTTACTTCCCAGTAGAAGATAGGGGATGCCTCTGAAGCAGATCTGTAGAAGTGACAGATTTTAGAGTAAGAATTTGACCATTTATCACTGATGGCGGAGGAACAGGAATAAGTACTCCTATAAAACATCCCCAGCTAATGAGGTGGTGAGCTGATGAAGAAGAATGAAGGAGTCTAAATTTCTTGCGATTCTGTGGGCACAGCCTGCATCACAAAGAAACATCTTATGGCTGCTCTTCCCAAGTTGTTTTCCCTCCGGGCTGCTGTCATTGGGAGAGGCAGGAGAAGTCTGTCATTTTTCTTGTTAACAGGTAAATGTAATTGCTTACTTTGTTTTTGTTTTTCCAATTTCCCTCGAAGGTTTAATCTATTGTGCTAACATATGTTGAGGATATAGTGTTTTTAAGTGAGAAGAACTATTTAGAAATCTGCTGCTGATGATGAGTGGTTCTATTTTCCTATAGTTTCTTGCAGGAATTACTCACATGCTTGCAATAGCATTCTAACTGTATGTCCCAGAATGGAATCTCTGGAGGGAGGACAGAGCTCTGCTCTAAAATTCTATAGCACACTGACCACATTACTTAAAATGAGAAAATTGGACTAGTTAATTTTTTAGAAAATGACTCTTTACAGCCCTTAAATTGGTTATACTTCTCAACTTGAAACAGAATGAGTCTTACTTAGAGGCATCACATTTGGGAAAGTGGAAATTTTTAAGAGCTGAGAGAATGGTATTGGCAAGTAAAAATGGCAATTAGCAAACACCGCAAACAATAGACAGGGGCAAAAATCTGAAACTCAATAGCAACCTCTCGATAAACACAGTTTTAAATAGCCACTTCTTTTGTTGTAATTCTGCAATCTTGCAAACTTGTTTGCAGGCCTTGAAGTTTTGGGAACTGCTGCTTGGCCTTCTATCATGACATCTGCCCATCATTAACCACAGAAATATCATATTAATGTCATTATAGGTCCATGGATGGTATCCCCTCTTCTAACACACTGTGGTTGAGTACTGTGCACTCTGGAATGCTGATAAACCAAAAGGACTGTCGCTCCTTTACTAGACTGTTTTTGAAACCATATTTCCTTGTGAATGTTTTTGTCATGACTTTGAACCAAGACAGTTTGGCAGAAAGTATGTGATGTTATTTTGAAACGATGAAAATAACAGTTGGTTCAAATCTTCTAAAAGCTTTTATGGGGAGCAGAGTATTTCCTTTCTTCAGCAGTTTCAAGAGACTCTACGCAAATAGACGTATTTCAGACTTACAGGGCATCCATCAGGAACACAGCCCTAAAACTCATGTGCTGCAGAGCTTTCTGTAGGAAAGCAGAAATCTTGGAAGACACTGAGTCAGATTAATACTCTGTCACGATGATCGATAATGAGTTAAGTACATATTACAAGATTATTCCTTCTTTCATATAATACGTTGTTCATTTAAGTGTGTGTACATCAGAACGGTACAGTGTCTTTTCTTGTTTTACTTTTAATGTATATTGATGTGATGGCACACGGCAGTACAGAGATCCTCCACCTTCTACTCTTGCTGAGGCATTTCAGATTTAATGAAAGTTTTATCTCGTTGATGGGGAATCCCATGGAAAATTACCCAACACCATTCTATGAACCTGATACCCCAGCTAGCTGAACTTCTGTTAAACTGCTTGCTTGAACAAAACCTCTTCCTGTAGCTATAGAGCAACATACCAGATTGTGATGTTCACCTTTAAAAGCCTTCTTCTCTTAATGCTTGGGACTGCATTTAGTTCCAGATTACCTAAGTGTTGTCCCACCTAGCTGACATAAACACCTTCAAATGGCTATAAATTATGTCTGAGGGGCCACCTCTGGTGGGCTCCTTGTGACATTAGTTTTGACTGACTATAGAATCGTGCAAAGTGAGAAACTAGGTGCAGTGTGCATATGTTTTAGTTTCCGTGGTGCTACATCAAGAGAGGAATCCTGTTTTACCATCTTGTCTCCCAGGCTCTGTTTTAACCTGCCACGGACTCGTAGGTCTTGTGTACAAACATTTGCCACTGTTGTTGGCCATTGCTCTGTTCAGAAATTGTTTACCAAAATGACTAATAGCATAGAGAAGGTCATATTCCGGGATATCCTCTGAGCTTTGGAAATTCCTTGAGTGTTTTGGTGCTTGTGGAGTTTATGAAGAAACACTTTGTGAGTGAGTCAATGAGATGACATAATTAAATAAGATAGATACTATGCCACACATGGTAAGACAGAGTACAGCCCAAATACCAATGTGGAACACTATATTCAGAAGCCATTTGAGTCTCTATCTAGACTCCTTGGAGAGTGTTTTACAACTAAAAAAAATGCATATTCATTTGACTACAGAACAAGATGGCAGAGAGTGTGTGACATATACTTACTGTTCTCATACAAGCTATAAGAATATGTAACTATCCGCAATACTGCTTAAGACCAGACTTGAATGCGTGTACTAAGGTTGTGTTGACTGGGGTCCCACATAGATAAAAAAGGAAAAGTTAATATTGCCCTAACTTCCACCTTTGCTTCCAGACTGCAGATCCTGTGTGGGTGGCTGCCTCAAGTTCTCACTGCAATGTCTTCCAAGCTGTGATAGACGATACCCTCAAACAGTGCGTCACAGCAGCCTCCTCTTCCATCAGATTGCTTTTATTGAGTATTTTTGTCACAAGAATGTGAAAAGTGAATTATATCTCAAAAGGCCTGTTTGAATGTGACATAGTAGAAAAAAATGTTTATAGTTTTTACACCAAAAAATGAGGGGAGTAAAACCATATCTGAGACTAGTGTTTGGTTTTGTTTTTATATCTCAGCCTGGCTGCCTTCTATTCCTTAACTTAACTTAGAAAACTTAAGACAGTACGTTTTCTAAATGACCTTATATGCCCACAAAGAGTCATTAAGAAAGGGTCGTGACATTAAAATTGTATAATTGGTGGTACATTTTGGACTGACAGACAATATTTACTTTTCCTTCTAAGACTGGTGCGATGTCACAGCAAAGTAGATTGTGGGTTTCTGCCAGTGAGCCTTCATCTTAGGATGTTAGAGCGATACAGGAACAGTAATACCAAGTAACTATGAGCTTAGGTACTTTAGAAGTGTATGGGAGAACCCTCATGCCGAGTGATCTCCACAATGAATAGACACACAGAAATAAGAAAGAATAGAAGGCTTCTAAATGTCCCTCTACGGTGCTGGCTGTTTCCTTTTGGAACTATAAGTTTATGGTGGAATAAAAATGCGCCTTAAATTATGTCACTCTGCAGTCCACACGGGATCCTTTGTCTCATGTTTCATATTTTCATACTTATCACCAAAATGGGGGGAAAAAAAACAGAGTAAAAATCAGTGAAGCTCATGTGTGCCTGGGAGACACATACAATTCTTGAGTTAAGTTATGTTGTTGAATAAAACTGAACAGCAAAATCAAAAGAGGTGGATTTTGGTTAGTCATAGCTACTCAAAATTATTTCTTGTGATCTTATCTTCAGCTCAAAACTTGGCGATTTTATCCAGCCTCTGACTATTATGTGTGACCCAAGGGAACCACTGTATTTATCCTGGAAGTTGACTACTGATTACATATGCTGGGATTGAGAAATTTTCTGACAAAAGCCCTCTATAGCCTGTCATCACCTGATTTCATTAACTCAAGTCAAGACAGAGGCCTCACAGTTGTTGATTAGTTAATATGCAGTATTTCCATTGCTCATTATACTTCTTTATATAGGAATAGAAGGCAACCAGGCTGAGATATAAAAACAAAACAACAGTCTCAGATGTGTTTTTATTCTCCTCATTTTTTGGTATAAAAACTATAAACATTTTTTTTCTATTATGTCACATTCAAACAGGTCTTTTGAGATATAATTCACAAAGCATATATATATACTCAAATAATACACACAGTAAATTATACTGCTGGTGTTGTGCTTGGTTGTAGCTTAAATAGTTAAATAGCATCCTCACACTCTATCCAGACATCTGTTTTACCAGCTTTCTGAGCATCACTTTACCCAGTCATGTTGTCACAAGGCTGTACCCATTATTTCCTGTTAGTTAGATAATTACAGAGAAAGCACATCATGGCTTTCCCAAGTTTCCCTCCATTAGCTAACGAAGTAGCAGGGTTAGATTTATATGTCAGCCTGACTGTTAAGTGATGCTCTGATAGCTGAGGCAACACTGTTTTCTAAATTTTTCTGTGATAACCTTCCCTCTTCCTCCTCCTCCTCCTCCTCCTCCTCCTCCTCCTTCTTCTTCTTTCTCTCTCTCT